>NW_026068333.1:71374-156396 GCF_014885135.2 Alexandromys fortis
TTTTATTAAAGATTTATTTATTTATTATGTATACAACTTTCTGCCTCCATGTATACCCACACACCAGAGGAGGGCACCAGATCTCATTACAGATGGTTTGGAGCCACCATGTGGTTGCTGGGGGTTGAACTCAGGACTTCTGGAAGAGCAGACAGTACTCTTAACCACTGAGCCATCTCTTCAGCCCTTGGACTGAACTTCTTAAATTGTAAGTAAGCTACCCCAATTAAATATTTTATTGATGAAAGTTGCTGTAGTCACAGTGTCTCTTCACAGCAATAAAAACTATAACTAAGACAATCTTCTTCAGTAGTCTAATTGCTTTAGACAGGGCATCAGGTACTATATTGGATAGATACAGAGTTAGTGAACAACCTTGTTTTGTTCCTGATTTTAGTGGAATTGCTTTGAATTTCTCTCCATCTAATTTAATTTTGGCTTTAGGCTTCTCTAAATTGCCTTTATGATGTTTATGTATGTCCCTTGTATCCGTAAGCTCTCCAGAAATTTGAATGGGGTGTTAGTTTTTGTCAAAGAACTTTTCTGCATCTAATGAGATGATTATGTGGGTTTTGTCTTTCATTTTATTTATATGGTGGATTTTATTTACTTATTTTCATAATCGAACCTTCTCTGCATCTCTGGGATGAAGCCTAACTTGATCACGGTGATCTTTCTTATGTGTTCTTAGACTTGGTTTACAGTATTTTATTGAGAATTTTTATATCTATGTTCATAAGGGAAATTGGTCTGTAATTCTCTTTCTTTGTTGAATCTTTGTGTGGATTGGGTTTCAGGGTGACTGTGTCCTCATTAAATCAACTGGGAAATTTTCCTTTTCTATTTTGTGGAATAAATTGAGGAGTATTAGTATTAGCTCTTCTTTGCAAATCTGGTAGGGTTATGTGCTAAAACCATCTGGCCCTAGGCTATTTTTGGTTGGAAAACTTTTAATGATTGCTTCTAATTCATATCTATTCAAATTATTTATCTGGTGTCATTTAAACTTGGTAAGTAGACCTATCAAAAAAATTATCCATCCTTTTTACATTTTCTAGTTTGGTGGAGTGCAAGTTTTTAAATTATATCTCTGGGTTTTCTCTTGGTCTGTCGTTATGTCCCCCTTTTTGTTTCTGATTTTGTTAATTTTGATACTCTTTCTTTTTTTAATCAAAGAAAATGTTAAATCTTTTTTCTGTTTTTTATTGATTTTTATTGAGCTCTACATTTTTCTCTGCTCCCCTCCCTGCCTCTCCCCTTCCCTTCAGCCCTCTCCCAACATCCCCATGCTCCCAATTTACTCGTGACATCTTGTCTTTTTCTACTTCCCATGTACATTAGATCTATGCATGCCTCTCTTAGTGGCCTTGTTGTCTAGGTTCTCTGGGATTGTGAATTGTAGGCTAGTTTTCTTTGCTTTATGTTTTAAAACCACTTATGAGTGAGTACATGTGATACTTGTCTTTCTGGGTCTGGGTTACCTCACTCAAAATGATGTTTTCTAGCTCCATCCATTTGCCTGCGAATTTCAAGATGTCATTATTTTTTTTTTTCTGCTGTGTAGTACTCCATTGTGTAAATGTACCACATTTTCCTTACCCATGCTTCGGTAGAGGGCATTTAGGTTATTTCCAGTTTCTGGCTATGACAAACAAAGCTGCTATGAACATAGTTGAGCATATGTCCTTGTGGCACGATTGAGCATCCTTTGGATATATACCCAAAAGTGGTATTGCTGGGTCTTGAGGAAGGTTGTTTCCTAATTTTCTAAGAAATTGCCACACTGACATCCAAAAGGGTTGTACCAGCTTGCTTTCCCACCAGCAATGCAGAAGTGTTCCCTTTACCCAACAACCTTTCCAGCATAAGTTGTCATCTGTGTTTTTGATCTTGGCCATTCTTACAGGTGTAAGATGGAATCTCAGAGTTGTTTTGATTTGCATTTCTCTAATGGCTAATGATATTGAACATTTCCTTAAGTGTCTTTCAGCCATTTTAGATTCCTCATTGAGAGTTCTCTGTTTAGGTTTGTACTCCTTTTTTTTTTTTTATTGGATTATTTGTTCTTTTGAAGATCAATTTTTTGAGCTTTGTTTATTTTGGAGATCAGACCTCTGTCTGTTGTGGGCTTAGTGATGATCTTTTCCCATTCACTAGGCTGCCTTTTGTCTTATTAACAGTGTCCTTTGCTTTACAGAAGCTTTTCAGTTTCAGGAGTTCCCATTTATTGTTTCTCTTAGTGTCTGTGCTGCTGGGGTTATAATTAGGAAGTGGTTCCCTGTGCCAATGCGTTCGAGTGTATATTCCACTTTTTCTTCTATGAGGTTCAGTATGGCTGGCTTTATGTAGAGGTCTTTTATCCATTTGATATTCTTTTTTTGCCCTTTAGTTAGTTTAGATAAGGTTTTGTATATCTTGTTGATTTTCTCAAAGAACCAACTCTTTGTTTCATCGATTCTTTGTATTGTTCTTGTTTATTGATTTCAACCCTGCTTTGATTATTACCTGCCATGTATTCCTCTTTGATGTGTTTGCTTCTTTTTGTTCTAGAACTTTCAGGTGTGTTAAGTTGCTAATATGCGATTTGTCCAATTTCTTTATGTAGACACTTAGTGCTGTGAATTTTTCTCCCAGCAGCACTTTCATTGTGTCCCATAAGTTTGGGTATGTTATGAGTTCATTTTCATTGAATTCTATGAAGTCTTTAATTTCTTTCTTTATTATTGCCTTGACCCGGTAGTAGTCATTCAGTAGAAAGTAGTTCAGTTTCAATGAATTTATAGACTCTCTGTTGTTGTTGAAATTCAACTTCAATTCATGGTGGTCTGATGAGATTCAGGGGGATATTTCAGTATTTTTGTATCTGTTGAGACTTGCTTTGTGACCAAATATGTGGTCAATTTTGGAGAAACTTCCATGTGGAGATTAGAAGCAGTATATTCTTTTGTGTTTGTGTGAAATGTTCTGTAGATGTCTGTTAGCTCCAGTATTTCTGTTTAGTTTTTTTCCTTTTTTAAACTTTCTTTTTATTTATTTCTTGTGCATCTCAATCTCATTCATGTCCCTATCCCTTCATATCCACCCCCTTCCCTTGCAATCCCCTCCCAATACAATAGAATTTAAGAAAAAAAAGAAAAGGAAAAATCTCATTTTGTAAGCTGTAACCCTTTTGTCCATATATCTTTGATGTGTTCATTACAAACACTCATTGATGTAGTTCAAGGTCTCTGATTTCTGCTATTCTATTGACGCTGAACACTCAGTAGGGCTCCTCTTGAATATTCTGTTGTTGCTCTGTGTCATGGGTCTGTAGGACTGGCCCCTTCACATGCTCCAGAAGGTCGTAGATGGGCTGGATGTTCCGGTGGGCCAACTCATAATGCTGGTTTTGGACCTAGGTAGTTGCAGGATTGGTCAGCCTACCAACTCTCCCTCATCTTCACCACCATGCTAAGCTGTGTAACATGAGGGCCGGCAACTTGTTGGGGTTTCTATCCTGTCCAGTTCCCGCAGCCAGCAAGTCATAAAGAATCACACAGAGAGTCTGCATTAGATATAAACTTTTTCCAGCGGGGCTGGTCACATCTTGCTTCTTCGGTGGTCTGGGCAGGACTCAGGAGAGTCCTTCTTCCTTCTTCCCAGAATACTCCTGTTTTCATTGCCCCACCTCTACTTTCTGTCTGGTTGTCTTACCTATATTCCTTGCCTGGCTACTGGCCAATCAGCATTTATTTAAAACATGATTGACAGAATAGACAATTCTCCCACACCAAAGCGCTTCAGCATTGGCCTGACTAGTTCACCCCTTGCAGCAGATGAATAAGGGGCAGGGCCAGTTCGTTTGCTTTTATGCTTTCAGGGTTGACCAGCTCTCATGAGTGCTACAGCTGTTAAGGGGGAGGGACAGCTCTCCCACTATGACCCGAGCAAACTTTCCAACCCATCACAGGTGGTGAGGAGTAGGGGGTAGGACATCTCTCCCCCCCATACCACCATATGGTAGATGAGGGGTGGGGTCAGATTGCCCACATTCATGTTCTAGGGGCCAATTTGCCCATAGCCCTGTCAATTGGGTCAGCTGCACTGTACTGCCCAGATGAGGTGTAGGGCCTGCTGTCTAGTATTGCTGCGGGTAAAGGGGGGTGGGGTCACCCCCCTTGCCTGCTGGTGGTAGTAGAGGCAAAGGAGAAGGGCATTTTTTCCCTCGTTCCAGCCACAACAGCAGAGATGAGGTAGATGGTACCAGCTATGCCCCTCTCATGCCCTCACCCCTGACTCACCCATGTCTACAGGGTCAACTCTGCTGTACTTCCCAGTCTAGGTGTAGGGCCATTTATCCCGAGTGCTGCAGATGGTGAGGCCTTGGGTCAGGTCCCCTACCTGCCGCAGGTGTCTAGGGGTGAGGAAAAGAGGGCATTTTCCCCTCACCAAATATGAGAGGGGCACAGCCTGTTCTCCCATTCTCATGCCCTCCCAGCCAGTTTGCTTTTGCCCTTGTGAATAGGGTCAGCTCTGTTTGTTTCCCTGGTGGGGTGTAGGACCCTCTCTCCTAAATCCTTCAGCACGTGTGGGGCAGGAACCAGTTCTCCCTAGTGTTGCAGCCAGTGAGGGACATGGCCAATTCTGTACAGCCATTTCCTCTTGGCCTTTGGTGGTATTAGGAGCCGTGGACATCAACACAGACTGAGGTTGCATTAGAGACATGAACCCAGACATGGGCCCTGGCAGCAGTGCAGAGACCTCACCATCCACCCATCTCAGCCTGCTCCTCACCCCTTTCACCTCTTCAGATATGCCTCTGTCCATACGACATGAGCCATTTTGTCTGTGTCTGTCTGTCTGTCTCTCTGTTTTTCTCTTTCTCTCCTATACCACACTCTATATTTGTGACACCATGTGGTCCTGTGTTTCCTTCTCGGAGCCTGGGGTAAACTGCCCCAAGCCTTCCTTTGGATCTCCTTATAGGCTCAGTTTGTCATGGTGTTTGTCAGGACCATGCTTCTTCATCATAAAGAGATCATAATAGTGCCCAACTCCCTGCTGTCTCTGTGGGGTGGGCTCCTGGTCGGTGAGGAGGTGTTGCTGGACTTATTTTGCAGCCTGGGGCTGTATTCGGTTGAGTCCTGCCACCTCAGCCACATGGTGTGGAGCATAGGTGGTCTAGGTTTTTTTGTATTTTGTTTTTGCCTCAATAACTTCTCCGTTGGTGAGAGTAGGGTATTGAAGTCTCCCACTATCAATATGTGATGGTCAAGGTGTGATTTAAGTGTTAGTAATGTTTCTTTTACTGTCCCCCGTTATTACCATTTAAAGTTTTAGTATTGTTTAGACTGTCATTTCCAGGAGAGATGCTTAAAGGAAGTTAAGACACTTGGTTTAATAATTGATTCCCCATAAGAATCACAGACGAATAAAAACCCCAGGCCCAAGAAACTTCTTTTCTTTTTTTCTGTTACTTTTCTTTTTTAATTCATTTTTATTGAGCTCTGCATTTTTCTCTGCTCCCCCTCCCTGCCTCTCCCCTTCCTCTTTCCACCCTCTCCCAACATCCCCATGCTCCCAATTTACTCGTGACATCTTGTCTTTTCCTACTCCCCATGTACATTAGATCTATGTAAGTCTCTCTTAGTGTCTGCATTGTTGTCTAGGTTCTCTGGGATTGTGGTTTGTAGGCTGGTTTTCTTTGCTTTATGTTTAAAAACCACCTATGAGTGAGTACATGTGATACTTGTCTTTCTGGGTCTGGGTTACCTCACTCAAAATGATGTTTTCTAGCTCCATCCATTTGCCTGCGAATTTCAAGATGTCGTTATTTTTTTTTTCTGCTGTGTAGTACTCCATTGTGTAAATGTACCACATTTTCCTTACCCATGCTTCGGTAGAGGGCATTTAGGTTGTTTCCAGTTTCTGGCTATGACAAACAAAGCTGCTATGAACATAGTTGAGCATATGTCCTTGTGGCACGATTGAGCATCCTTTGGATATATACCCAAAAGTGGTATTGCTGGGTCTTGAGGAAGGTTGTTTCCTAATTTTCTGAGAAATCACCACACTGACATCCAAAGGGGCTATACCAGCTTGCTTTCATTCCCACCAGCAATGCAGAAGTGTTACCTTTTCCCAACAACCTCTCCAAGCATAAGTGTTTTTAATCTTGGCTATTCTTACAGGTGTAAGATGGTATCTCAGAGTTGTTTTGATTTGCATTTCTCTGAAGACTAATGATGTTGAACATTTCCTTAAGTGTCTTTCAGCCATTTTAGATTCTTCTGTTGAGAGTTCTCTGTTTAGGTCTGTACTCAGTTTTTTTTTTTTATTGGATTATTTATTCTTTTGTTGACCAATTTTTTGAGCTTTGTTTATTTTGGAGATCAGACCTCTGTCTGATATGAGGTTAGTAATGATCTTTTCCCATTCTGTAGGCTGTCGTTTTGTCTTGTTGACCGTGTCCTTTGCTTTTCAGTTTCAGGAGGTCCTGTTTATTAATTGTTTGTCTCTGTCTCTGTGCTGCTGGGGTTATATTTAGGAAGTGGTTTCCTGTGCCAATGCGTTCGAGTGTACTTCCCACTTTCTCTTCTATGAGGTTCAATGTGGCTGGCTTTATGTTGAGGTCTTTGATCCATTTGGACTTGAGTTCTGTGCATGTTGATAGATATGGATCTATTTTCATTCTTCTACATGTTGATATCCAGTTATACCAGCACCATTTGTTAAATATGCTTTCTTTTTTCCATTTGATGGTTTTTGCTTCTTTGTCAAACATCAGGTGTTTGAAGATGTGTGGATTGATATCCAGGTCTTCTATTAGGTTCCATTGGTCCTCCTGTCTGTTCTTATGCCAATACTAAGCTGTTTTCAGTACTGTAGCTCTGTAGCGGAGTTTGAAGTCAGGGATTGTGATGCCTCCAGAAGTTCTTTTATTGTACAGGACTGTTTTGACTTTTCTGGATTTTTTTGTATTTCCATATGAAGTTGAATACCGTTCTTTCAAGGTCTGTGAAGAATTTTGCTGGGATTTTGATAGGTATTGCGTTGAATATGTGAAACTTCTTTTCAAATGGTTAGTCAGGATAGTCCAAATGACTCCCCAAATAATTCAGATTATTGATGTAGCCCCTTGGTGGCATCTCATGGGTTGAGCGTGGGCCGCTGTTGCTGTAGACACCACAAATTTAGGGCACAAGACCTGCATAATTCAAACTGGATCTGATCTGGAAGCCAGGTTCCTGTAGTCTAGCATCTATGGTACCTGAAAATATTATGTGAGCTGTCAAGGGACAGAAGCAGTTGGACAGCTCTACCCAGCTGCAACATCTGTGGAAAATGATAGTGAGCACCATAGCAAGCTATGCCTAAAGGTTCAAGAAGTGTCACTCACATGTCCGAGCAAGTAACATCTGTCTAATTGGACTTAAAGCCCACTTGGCATAAGGGAAATCATGCCAGGTACTGAAGAATCTATGCAGCTTTCTGGGTCTAGTGTGCTCTTGAACCTTAGCAGCCTTTCCTGGTAATTTTGTAGATTTTGTTCTCAACAATTTTATGAGCTAAACCCTTAAAATAGATTTCCTAGACTCGGCTTTTCTTTACGGCTTGTTGCCTGAAGTCATTAATTTCAATTGTCTTACTTTCAAGCTCGGGGTCCTCCTGTTTATAATTCAAGCACTTGACCCACTAAGCTATGCCTGGTCCTTTGCTACTGTTTTAACAAGTTTCTTGTTAAAGTCTATGGGCTTTCCAAGGCTTTGCAGATTTGGTCTTTGTTGGGGAAGAGTCCTTGAGGACTAAAGGGTAGTCTAAAGGCAACCCCGGGATGGGGTGACTAGTGAGATCAGGTTTGTCAATGTCGTTTTCTGAGTGCACAGCTTGCCTCATCGTGCCAGTGACTTTCATGAATTCCCACATGCATATGGCAGCTGTTACAGATCCTGACATCCTGGACAATCTTCCTTCAGCCTCTTTGTTTTACAGAGCCTGTTGTATGCGTCCTCTTCAAGACATCTTGTCCCATCTTGTCCTCTAGTTTGTTTCCTTGCAGCTCTGAGCAGTGGTGGATGCCTCCTTCCTAGTTCCAAGTTCAGTAAAGACAAATGCCTTGAATCAACCATTTAGCTATTTTTTTTTTCTTACACAGGACAGAACAGCTGTACACGTAACATGAGAATTATGTTCTACATCTTCCTGTTTAAGGGCAAAACAAGCAATCACTTCACTGGAAAGGATGTGAGCAGGGGTGGGTGAAACACAACAACCTATCGCTTTGAAGATGGCTTTTCTATTGCCTTGGTTGATGCCAAATCTTAGACTCTTTTTCCAAACTCTGGCCATGTTGTTTTAAGGAGCCTCTGCTTTTGTTTTATTTGATTTGTTTTGGTTTTGCTTTGCTTTCCTTGCTTTTCCCTCAGAGAGAGCGGAGCTTAGCACTTCCTCCTCCACAACTTCCCTGCTGCTGGTACTCCTCTGGCATGCATGATCAAGGTTAGTTTCACTTAGGACTCAGCTTCCCTTAGTGATTTGACTCTTGGCTTTGCCTTCTGAGCCCTTATGCATGGTGAGTCTTTACATTCTGCCTACCTTGCTGTCATCCTTGGCTGGCAGAGAAGCAAAGGGCCTTTGATAAAATTCCTTGGAGTACCTGCCTTTACAGAGGAGGAACATTTAAAAATGTATCTCTCTCTGTCTCTATCTCCTTCTCCTCCTCACATCCCGAGTGCATGCAACCTCCTCTCCCCCAGATCCACTCCTCTCCGTTTCCCTTAAGAAAAGAGCAGGCCTCCTAGAGCTATCAGTGGCTCAGCCAGGCTACCAAGGCTGGGCTCACTACTGAAAATGTTCTTGCTGTTAATGGAGTATAAGGTAGAGAAACTGATAGTGTCAGCCAATGAAGTGGTCAGCCCGCAGTGCGTTATAAACAAGCTCATATACATCTTTACCTTTCATACAATGTTTTCTCCATTTCTATAACTTAAAAGCTTTTTGCTAAAGATCCATGGCATAAGATACAACTCGCTTCATGGGGGCTTTCGTGTTTATGGGCAAATCAACTGAAAAAGAAAAGAAGCAAAGGCAAGACAGAAAGGCAGAACTAAGTAAAGGAAGGAAGCAAGGAAAGAAAGAAAGGAATGAAGTAAAGAATGAATTAAAAAAAGGAAGAGAGCAAAAAAAGGAAGAGAGCTATTACATTAGTTTCCTGAAGATGGCAGCAGTGTGCTGTGAAATCAGACTCTGCCAGCCTTTCTTTCCTTCCAGTTGGAGGAAAATGTTTCCAAGCAGGGTGGGTATGAACCGCTTACAACTCCTTCCTGGCTTGATTGTGATCTTTAACATAACTATTTATCGGTGTGATGGGTGGAAATCTGCCTCGCAGCATTGTTTTCATTTGCATTTCTTTGATAGTCAGGAGAGGGACAGATTTCTGTATTTCGAAGCACTTCTCTTTCTTCTCAGAACGATTTTCATATCCTTTATCTTATATTTATACCAGGATTTAATTTTGTGGTTTTTACTTTTTCTCGTTATAAAAATAATATGCATACACTGTTGAGATTCAAATAAACTTAGAAATTTTACATGCTCCCATTTATAGTTCCAGAGACAATGGCTTCAACATTTAGATTCGTTTTTACTACCATCTGTGTAGTTACTTGTCTTGACCACATTTTACATAATTTTGCTCTATATCCTGTTTTTTTTCATGTAACTGTGTGCTGATATTTACTGTACCTGCATATATTTTGAAAATATCTTTAGTTTATGATTTAAAGAGTATTTCATTAGCACTGTAAAATACTTGATAAATACCAGAAGATATAATTTGGACAACCCAGAAATAACTGTTTTTAAGCTTTTGATGTATAATGTATATATATATTGTACATGCGTTTCTGTCTGATTGGATTTGTAAACACATGAATGTGGAACTAGAGGTCAGCCTCAGGAGCCATCCACTTGGTTGAGACAAGATCTCAAATTCTGTGGAGCTCACTCAGTAGGCCAGCCTTTAGCCCTGCTGGCCAAAGCTCGTGCCATAAAGCTGAGTAGAGTAGCATTCATTTGTACTCGCCAAATTAAGGAGGCGGAAACGGGCAGATCTCTAAGGCTAGCCTACACACATGTGCACATGCACACACACACATGAACACACACATGCACACACACACATGCACACACATACACACACACAACGTTTGACTGTGCTAGCGCTCCTCATACCTAAATCTGAAGAGCAAAACCTCATAAAAGCATTTTACAGTTTCATTTACAAAAGGAAATTTTCTAAGAGAAGTATAGATTTTTGCTTAATATTTAAACTGTTTTATCTTGAAGCCATTGAGCAGTGGAACTTAGAAAATCAGAGAATTACAGAAGACATTAATCACAACTTTCCCTCTCCCCAAGTGTGTGCCCATTCCTTGGTGTGTACTGTCCTTTTCCAAGTAAGTAACCTCCACTTCTTTTTTTTTTTTTTTTACCATTTTTATTGAGCTCTACATTTTTCTCTGCTCCCCTCCCCTCTCCCCTCCCCTCTTCAGTCCTCCCCCAAGGTCCCCATCCTCCCAATTTACTCAGGAGATCTTATCTTTTTATACTTTCTACTTCCCAGGTAGATTAGATCTATGTAAGTCTCTCTTAGTGTCCCCATTGTTGTCTAAATTCTCTGGGATTGTGGTTTGTAGACTGGTTTAGTAACTTTCACTTCTAGTACTGCCTCTTTCCCTCACTCTTCTCTGCCTCCGACCCCTGCTTAAATCTGAAGTATGTGCTATCCTTTGTCTTAGAATAATAAACTCACTCACCTTGCTTCATACATACTCTCTTGAAATTATTTTCTGTGATGTAGTGAAACATCCAGCTTTACTTGACTTCATGCCTCTCAGGAGCAGGTCGGGAGGATCCCAATGGCGGTGCTGATCTGTGTCTCACCACTGTGGCTGACAAGACCAGAGATTTTGAATTTTGTAAGTGAAATTCTCTTCCAAGTATTAACATGCTTCAGATAAAGATAAACTTCTAAGGCTATATGTGGTGCCCCCCACACAGAACTTTACCACTAAAGCAGGGATGGAAGCAATCACGTCAGCTATCTCCACCAGGGAGCTTCCTCATGCCAGTAATAAAAACAACCGCAAACACTCCCTGAATTCTTGCCCTGTGTCACACATTAAAGTTATCTCTTATAAATTAACTCATTTAAGGTTCATAACAACTCTTTGAAGAAGTATGGCTATGATTACCAACCCTTTATAGATGGAGACGTGGAGACATAGCTGGAACAGATTCAGGGAACCAAACTGTCTAAATACAAATGGGAGCACTGAGAAATCCTTGTGTTCATCAATATTTTAGAGATTATTTTAATCAAGGTAGAGGCTGCTTTCTGCTTGGAGGTGGAACAATATATAGGAAGCCTGTACATTTATGGAGAAGGGAAGGCTAGAGGTAAAGGTACAGAAGTTGAAAGTAATTATAAAAGAAAGTAGGGAAGTCCAAGATACACTTTTCTTTTCCAGCATGACTTTACTAAAATATTATCAAATTACACATTTTATGTGGGAGGATTGTGTGGTAGATAAATCTCACTGAAGCTATTAAAATCAAACAGAAAGGAAACGCCAAGCAAACACATCCAAGACGAAAATTTAAACAGGGCTGTGGACTAGTAAAGAAGAAAATTAAACAGGGAAGCAATTGTGAGAGCAACAGCTGCACCCGGAAACCAACTGTCAGGAAAAATAACCTCAGGCTTCGCAGAGGGACTTTAGGACTTGGAGAGAGTTGCAGAAGCCTAGGCAGCTGCTTTAATTGGCAACCCCCACTCCTGCACTCACTCCTCAGAAGTTATACTTTATAATTAGAAGAGGAAGGCACAGTATTTGATGGTGCCGTCTGGCATAAAGTAAGTGCTAAGTAAATGTCACCCATTATTGTCATTTCCAGTCAGATTATTAAAACAGGGTTTTTTACTCAATCTTCTATATCAAGTCTCTCTCCTGTCAGTCCATCTTGCCAGCGGCTTGATATAGCTGACCTCCCAGGGCTCCTTGCTGCAGCAGAAAGTGCACGGGCTGGCCTACTACCTGGACAAACCCTGCCTGGACAGCTAAAATCTGCCAAAATGCTGGGGGACAAGGCCTTGCACAGTTCAGGAGGTTTACATACACTTGAGTTGCCTGGCAACAAATAGCATTTTTAATGAAAGAAAGGTCTGACGATGTTGAATTTTACCTGAACTTTATGGTTCTGGACCACAGGGCCAATCGGTAAGTCTTTCCAGGTCCTGGAGACGATAGAGTACTTGCTAGCAGGTGCAAGGTCCTGGGTTCAATGCCCAGAATGGCAAAAAAGCAAAGCAACACAACTAACCAAATGAAAGCGTGAAAATCCTCCCATACCTTTTGTTTTCTAGGAGCCTTCTTACTGCAAATAACTAACTCTCCCTGTGTTATTTGTGTATGACAACCATATTTATCCATAATGAAGCCAGGCACGTTTGCTGCTTTCTAAATTATTACCCGAATTGTTTGTACTCTCTGACCCCTGGCAAACTGGTACAGTGTACTTGTTATCTGAACTTGATAAAATAAAGTAAGCTTCTCTCCTTTCCCCAGCATCTTTAATTCTGGCCCACCATCAGCCTGAAGCCGCACACTTCCTTATTGACTCATTTATTTTTTCCAGGGGAAAAACATTTCATAATCAGTTGCCATGCCTTCTCATCCCTGTTCCCTACTCCCAGTTCTATGTAACTTTATTCATTTCTCCCTCTATTAAAAAAGAGCGAGTAGATAAGTTTAATGGGCAAGATGTAACTTCAGCAGCACTCAAGAGGTAGAGGCAGGGATCACTGAGTTCAGGGTTCTTCTGGTCTACATAGTAAGCTCTAAGCTAGTTAGGGTTACATACATAGTGAACCCTGTGTCAAAAAAAAAAAAACTACAACTACAAATGAATAAATAAATTTAAATAAATACTGAATTGGAATGTATTTTTCCATCTGACCTTTTAAACACTGATTTCGTGATCAGAGGTCATCACCACCTTTTTTTTGCGCTTTATTCTAGGTTTTTTATTTTGTGTGTGGTACATATCAGTGTATGTATTTATGTGTTTTATACTTTTTATACGTATGTATGTGTTCACATGTGTGTGTGTGTGTGTGTGTGTGTGTGTACGTGCAGGTATACTGGCATGTGTGTGGAAGCCAGAGGTCAATGTCCAATCTGTTATCCTCATTCACTCTCCATGTTATTTTTTAAGACAAGGACTCACATTAAACCTGGAGTTCTTAGATTCAGCTAGAGTGACTGGCCAGCAAGCCAAAGGATCTGTGTATCCTGTTCCCCAGCAGTGAGATGACAGGTGTGGGTGCTGGCTAGTTTTATGTCATTTTCACACAAGCCATAGTCATATGAGAAAAAGAACCTCCATTGAGTAAATGCCTCCATAAGATCCAACTGTAAGGCATTTTCTTAATCAGTAATTGATGGAGGAGGGCCCAGCCCATGGTGGGTGGCGCTATCCCTGAGCGGGTAGTCCTGGGTTTTATAAGAAAACAGGCTGAGCAAGCTAAGGACAGCAAGCCAGTAAGCAGCACCCCTCTCCATGGGCTCTGCATCAGCTCCTGCTTCCAGGATCCTGCCCAGCTTTCCTGCCCTGACTTCCCTCAGTGACCAACTGTAAGCTAGAACTGTAAATGAAACAAACCCCTTTCTCCCCAAGTTGCTTTTGTCAGGGTGTTTCATCACAGCAATAGAAACCCTAACTAAGATGCCAGGCTTTTCACATGAGCACCAAGGATCTGAACTCAGGTCCTTATACTTGCATGACAAACACTTTATTGGTTGTGCCATTTCCCCATCCCCTATACCCATACTGTTTATTTGGTAGATTTAATAAACTTTATGGGGGCAATATATTTTAATGTACAGTTCATTCTTTATGGTTTCTTATCATATTTTCTACAGTACCTAATTTTCCCTAATTTTTTACTTGAGTGTGTGTAGAAGAGAGCTATTTCATTAGCTGGGGATGTGTCATGGGCAGAGGAAAACCTCTTGTCTCCCTGTTTCCATGGTTTTTCAACATGGTGATAGTTTAATAACTGTATCTAGCTGGTTCCAGTGGAAGGCTAAAAAAAACCAATGGAAAGCTGGACGATGGTGGCACACAACTTTAATCCTAGCACTTGCGAACCCAGGGCAGGAATATTTCTGTGTTTAAGGCCAGCCTGATCTACAGAGTGAGTTCCATGACAACCAGGGCTACACCAAAAAAAAAACCTGTCTTAAAACACCAAAAGAACAAAAACAAAACAAAGAGCGAATGTTAAAAGTTAAAACAGCAGCCGAAATGTAAGATGTCCTCTTCCTTACAGATGGCTTCAAAATAGCACAGGACTGCAGCCACATAGAATACTTTAATGCATCATTTACGTGGCTTTCTTTGACAAGTGCTGTCAGAAGAGCTCCTAGGATTTGCGTTCTAGAATAAACAGATTTAAATTGGGGGATATGTGCCTCTGTCACATTAGCATGTCATGGTCACAGCAGTGTCACAGTGCACATACATGTCCACAGACCTGACTTCGAATCCGGGGAATTGTTCTGGGGAAGACATATTCTGGGGTTTAGTTTTTCAGAACTGAGAATGGGGTAAAGGAAGAAGTCTTCTGGTGACATGTGAGTGCCATCCTACCAGGTGGATAATTTTTTAACATAACTTTTTTATTGATTCTTGGGGAATTACATATCATACACCCTATTTACACTCAACTTTCAGTCCCCCTATATCCTCCCGTCACCCCCACAGTTCCCCCCCAAAGAATAATTTAAAAAACATCAAAACAAAGCAAGAAAAGAAATAAACAAAAACAAGAACAAAACAAAAAAAAAAACTTCACTTCTCTAGAGATCTTTCACACCTCTTCCTTCATCCTGGTGGCATTGGGAGCCTCGGTGTGTCACCTACTATACCCTTTTGTCCAATCAGCTTTACTAGTAAGTGTTCATTGCAATGAGTCATTAATGTGGTCCAAAGCTTCTGGTTGCTGGTACACCATCATCACTGGCTCCTCACTGAAAATCTGCTGGGATATCCTGTGGCTGCCTGAATCACAGATCCCGTAGACATCATTCCACAGGGCCAGTCTCTTCAGATCCTAGAGTTCCAGCAGGGCCTAGATGGGGTAGATGTTAGGATAGGCCAACTAAAAGCCTGGATGGTAGCTGAGCTGCTCAGTCCAGGCCACTAGGACTGTCTGCCTTAGGTGAGGGGGCAGAGCCAGCTCCCCTACATTGGTGCCATCAGGGTCAATTAGTTCTCCCTCACTTGTGGTGAAAGGTGGGACCAATTGTCCCAAGTGTCCGAGCCAGCTCTCCTGTGAAGGTTACCACCAGCTCTCTTACAGCAGTGTCCAGGGAGAGGCAGAGTGAAGGCCATGGCTGGCTCAGCATGAGCCTTTGATTTCATCACACATGGTTCCTATGGCCCCCTGAAGCGACACAGGCCACAGATACTCACACACCAGTTGCAGCTGAACCACAGACCCAGACATGGCCCTTGGCAGAGCTAGGACCCAGATGATGTCCTGGCTAGGGTGGAACTACTGGCCACTCAGATCAGGATGTCTGGTGGTGGCATGACCCCCGGACACCAACAAGGCCACAGGTTTCAGCCCCAACCTCAGACTTCCATGTGACCTTTGGCAGCAACATGGGCATTGGACTTCAACACAGACTGCCATCTGTGATGTCACCATTGCCGCGTGTGACAGTGCAGGCCACTGAGATCGGCATGACCCCAGACCTGTGGATCATTTTTATTGCTAGAGATGCCACTGCTATTTCCTTGGACAATCACTCCCATCTCAGCTCCCAGGCTTTCTTAGTGTGTTTAAGTCTTAGAATTAGACTTTGTAACGCTAGAGAGGGAGAGTCCTATTTGTGCCTGTGCCCACAGGGGAAGCCCCGAATCACCTTTCCAGGATTTAGAAAATCTGAACTAAATAGTCTTCAAAATATCCTTAACACTTGGAAATGGAGAGGGATCTAGAAACCCTTTAACACTATTTTTGGTGTCCACACAGTTTCCAGCTGTTATTCCTAGAATCTACTAAATGCCTGAGGTTCTTCTATCACCTCCCCAATGCTCTGCTGTCCAACCTGTGAGCAGCTGAGGACTGTCCCGCGTGGAATAGTCCTGTGGAAGGTCATGTGAAAAGGTGAGTGAGTCTCAAGGGATCAGACCTCTCTACTCATTAAGTCTGTAAGAATTCAAGGTCTGTTCCTCTTAATAAGCTTTAAGGTTATTTCTGTACTGGTGTCTTTTCTTAGATTTTTTTTCCCAAGGAACATGACAGGTCAGACAGCCCAGTTTCACTGCTGTGCTTATTATTGTTTTCCCCTCTGCCTCCTCCCTTGGTTAATCCTGTCTGTAAACAGCCTCTAAGATATACCCAGAGGTGCACTTTACTAACCTCCTTGAACTTTACCAGTCCAACTGACAAAATTAACTAACGCAGGAGGTTGATGCTTCCTTCCTCCTTGTGGGCACTTAGACCATAGTCTGTATTCTAATAACTTCAAGATATCTTAATGTATTGCTGACATTTTATATAAATCTCTATATAAAACTTTTACAAATATAAAGCTAAACCAAATCATATATTAATTTCTAATCATTTAAATTAAAACTAAATCATAATATTAAAGGTCTTTATAATATACTCTGGATATATTTATTGACTCGTTACTGTCTCTTCAACTATTATTTAAATTGTGAGTGTATTCAAGTTTAAATTCACTTAAAATGCATGATAATTTTTGTTATGGATGGACAGAGTTCTCTCTCAAATTCATAAGTTGAAGTCCTAACCCTGAGCACCTCAGAATATGATTGATTCATGCGGGTCTCACCCAGATGCAGTAGGAACATGGCCATCTGCACATGTGGAGAGAGCTCTTTGAAGAAACCAAAGTGACCAATATCTAAAGCCCAATATCTAGCCTCCATCTCTGAAAGCTATTACATTTTTCTTGCTGATTCACCTAGCATGGTGTTTTGTTATGACCAACCAGTGACCTGGGACACCTTTAAAATTTGCTTGTCATACTTGCATAGGAGCATGACCAATTTTCTCTGTTGTTTGATTTTTATCGTGTGAGCTGTCAAAGTACACAAATATCCTATTTTTTATTTGAAGCTATGCCCTTCATATACAATACCATAAATTACCTTTAGGTCGCATTTCCCTCTTGTTACTGGACCATGGAAGATGAAAGAAGTGTTGAGATTGAGAGAAGTCTTTTCCTGCCCTTCTTTTCCCAACCATTCAAGCAAACAATGCAGATTGTTTATTTCTACTCACTGAAAAACACTTCCTGGATGTGAGGACAGAAGGGGCTGCTCATGAAAGTACTGGCTTCGGTCTCTACAATGTCTTTCAAGTCTCTCTGCATCCTGAGGTCATTTTCCCTCTTGGTAGTGCTGCTCTTTTAGTAATTGCTTCTGTCTTTGACCTTTTCCTCTAAATTTGGAGTTAGACTCCTCCAAACCTCCCCTTCAGGGCTATAGTTTTTTTTTCCTGTTTATCCAGTACACATGAAAATGTTATAAAATAACTCTCAAATAGAATGTGAAAGGAATGAGATTTTTAGTTAGAAAAGTAGAACATCAGTTAGTGATAAATCAAGAGGCTTTTAGCCTCAGGTCTCTAATTATTTTTCTGGGTTCCATCGTGTGTGTGTGTGTGTGTGTGTGTGTGCTGGCAGAGAAATTTAGGCTCTGTTTCTGGAATCCCTATCTACAATATCTTATCTGCATTAAGAAGAAATTATATAAAATATATGAACACGGAAGAAACTATTTAGTTTTTGCCAAAAACTAGTCAGAGTCTTTCTTGGTGAGTCTCAGCCTTTCTCACAGGACTGCTACGATTTACAGAATGGATGAAACAAAAGCTAGAAACATGCCCGTGTAGCTGTGGGACCTTTATTTGACCTAGGAAACAGGTCTTTTTCCCAGATCCAGGAGCCAAATGTTCTAGGGGTGGACCACTCAGAAGGTTTTTAAAAGTCTTCATAGTAAGACTTAAGCTTTTGCTAGGTGATTGGTTGTTGTGGAATACTAGTTTCACTATGTAAACATGTGTTGCATTTGTTTATGCTGCATTTGTTTAACTATGAAAAGATGTGTTGCTGTTTTGCCTTATCAGCCTAAGGCACCTGAAAGGTCTAATAAAAAGCTGAGCAGCCAGTAGCTAGACAGAAGAAGGATAAGTGGCATGGGCAGGCAGAGAGAAAAGGGGAGCCAGCTAGCCAGCCAGGGGACAGCCAGCCAGGCATGGAGGAAGCTGGTAAACAGGACATACAGAATAAAAGGTAAAAAGATGAATACAATTAATAGAATGAGTAGATGATTAGAAACAGGTTAAGTTATAAGAGCTAGTGGTACAAACATAAGACGAAGCTGAGCATTCATAGCTAATAAGGTTCTCTGTCATGATTTGGGTGCTGGCAATCCAAGAAAGACAATAGCTTTTAAAAAGTGGGACAGATCCTACTCTCACTGTTTTCACTGGCTTTTGTGAACCTATTCCTCATATTGGGTTGTCTCACCCACCTTTAACATGAGGGGAGGAGCTTAGTCTTGCCTCAACTTGATATGCCATGTTTTGTTGATGACAATGGGAGGCCTGCTCCTTTCTGAACAGAAACAGGAGAAATAGATTTGGCGGAGGGAGGAGAGAGGAGAAACTGCAGTTGAAATGTAAGAATATGAATAAATTTAATAAAAAAAATGAGACTGGGTTGGATGTTATCAAGAAGCAGAGGCTGTTGTATGGTTGGGCATCTTGCCATATCATAAAGAGAGCTAACTAATATGGGGCCAAAGTTGTAATTGGTAAAGAGATGAAAATCATTAATTGAATTTTTTTAAGGAGAGAAGAGGTTTTAGTATTTCATATATTGCAAACTTCTTTCCTTGTATTTGCTTGTGGTTAGACAAACTTACAGAGTTGGTCTTGTTGTCCTCACATTGTGTTTCAAAAAGACCTTGTCTGTTGTTGATATTTTAAGAAATTCTTTATTTCCACCAGAGAATAACTCAACCTTGCTAGGAAAAGCATTAAGAAAGCGTTCAAGAAATGTCAGGCCAATTTTGATTGTTAGGGGCCGCTTTTTTTCTAACACATTTTAAGGCTAGAACAATAACAGAAAACAAACAATGCAATTTTAAAATAGGGCACGGAACTAAGCAGAGTTCTCAGAAAACGAAATGCCAATGACCGAGAAACATTTAAAAATGTTCAGCACCTTTAAAAACACACATAAATGTCCAACATTTTTAGAAACACTTTAACATGTTTGGGCATCAGGAAAAATGCAAATTACAACTACATTGGCATTTCATCTTCAGAAAGAATGGCTAAGATCCAACAAAATGACTATCAGTGTTGGAGTGGATATGAAAATAGGGAACACTCATTTACTTCTTGTGGGAGTATGAACTGATGGAGCCACCATGTAAATCAGTGTGGAGGTTACTCACAAGGCTAACAATAGGTCTACCACATAATCCGGCTATGCCCTTCTTGGGTATATACCCAAAGGACTTCATTACTCTAGAGATACCTGCTCATTCATCTTTATTGCTGCTCTATTCATAATAGTCAGGAAATGGTAACAGCCTATATATCCACCAACTGATGAATGGATACCAAAAATGTGATGCATTTACACAATAGAGAATTATTCAGCCATTAAGAAAAGCAAAATTATGAAATATTCAAGTAAATAGATGGAGTTGAAAACAATCATTCTGAGTGAGGTGACACACATAAGACAAACTTTGCATACTTTGTTATTTATGGATGTTACTTTTGAATCTTCAGATATGTATGTCTCATTTGCAATACCCATATAGAGAAAATTAAGAAGAGGCTCTGGACCTTTTCAGGGAGGTGAACTAGAACTCTGTGGCATAAAGGGCTAACAGGAAATAATGGAACAGGAAGGGTTAAATTGAGGTGGGATGTGAGGGCAGGGTAGATAAGGTAATATAGTGAGACTTTACAAAAAAGTCATGTGGAAAGTTCCTACTGCAGAGCCTTCCTAAAATATATGTATACATACGTATAAACAGAGTTAAAATGGAGTTACTCTATAATGGACCATGATGTCCCTACAGGCTTAAAAATAAAATTGTCAGTCCCAAGAATGAGTTACTTCTCTTTGGAATTGTAAGACCCATGAACAGTACAGGCTATTGCTGGTGCTATTTAGTTACCTTGCAGAACTTTATGGTAAGACCATGTTGCTGAAGACACCACATACCTACCTGAGTTGCCGAACATGGAAAAATCATGCTAGTACTGACCTGGGAGGTGCTATTCATGCTGCTGAAAGAGAAAAATATTTGTCAGTCTTACCCAGATGTGAGCCCGGTAAGCCACAATAACAACTGGCGAGTCATACTTACCCACTGACAATAGAGTGGCATGAGCGTCATGGAACCACTTTCTGATTGAATTTAAGTCCTGCTCTACAAGATGAAACTCATACCCAATGCCATTATTGGGCAAAGAGCTTGTGTCTAGGCAGATCCTAGACCCTAGGAGAGACATTTCTACTATTATTCTGCTAAATACTATGGACATAGTAGTAAACCAGCTATGAATGACTCATCATTAAATTTATAGATTAATACATCTCTCAACTCTTAGCAGAAAAGCTTCTGTTTACAATAAATGGTGTTTAAAAAAAGAGACCTACAAGTGGTCAAGGTGCAGAGAATAAGAGACTAGAATGTCCAACCCTAAACGGGACATCTATATTACACCCCTCTTCCCAAGGATTGGGGATCATTATGAAAGGTGGGGAGGAATAAATGTAAAGGCCTGAGGTAGTAGATAACTACACAGAAATAGTATCTCTTAGTAGATATTAGGGCAACTGCACATATGAACTCACAGTGGTTATGAGAGCATGCCCAAGACCCATGTAAGCTTAAGCTATATTAAATCCCAACAAGGAAAGGTGAGCTGAGTATGAAATCTCACTCTTACCAGAGGAGTAATTAACAATTCAAAGCAAATGGGATAAGGAACATTAGTTTACTCTTAGACTGTAAACTCTGGTAAGCTGACCACACCAGTGGTAAGTGGCACATCCAAGAATATATGGGTAACATAAATTCAACTTGATGGGTTAAAAATAAACAAAGAGTATACAAAGTTAGGTGTGCTGGCTAGTTTTATGTCAACTTGACACAAGCTTGGCTTATTTTGGAAGAGGAAGCCTCAGTTGAGAAAATTGTCTCACAAGATAGACTAGTGGGCAAGCCTGTGGTACAGTTTTCTTGATTGCTGTTCAATATGTGAGGGCCCACCTCACCCTGAGCAATGACATCCATGGGCTGGTTGGTGTAACAAAAACCAGGCTGAGCAAGCCAGCAAGCAGCACGCCTGCATGACTTCCTTTTTAGTTTCTGCCTTCAGGTTTCTGCCCTCCTTGGTTGAGTTCCTTCGCTGATTTCCTTCATCCCCACATCGTTTTTGATCACGGTGTTTTATCACAGCAACAGAAACCAAAGAGAGGTAACAAGATAACAGGGGCTGGATCTGGGAGGAACGGAAGATAGGGTAAATAGGATCAAAGCATGCTGTATGACATTCTCAAAGAACCAATAACAATTTTTCAAAAGAATATAGTGCAACAAATCAATCCAATGCTAGAATATTAAAAATAACTTTATATTTACTATATGTTGATCCTTGTTTATCCTCTTGCCTCATCCCAAGAGCTCACCTTCTCCTAAATTTTCCTATTGTCACCTTGTCTTTTGTTTTATAAATTTCATATACAAACATAAAATTTATATATTATCTTTTTTGGAGGGATGGTGTTTTGAGACAGGATTTCTCTGTAGCTTTGGAGCTTGTCCTGGAACTAGCTCTTGTAGACCAGGCTGGCCTTGAACTCACAGAGATGTGTCTGCCTCTGCCTCCTGAGTGCTGGGATTAAAGGCATGCGCCACAACCACCTGGCTATATGTTATAATCTTGCATGGTTTTGAATTTAGTTAGCAAAATAATGTTATATATGGATTTTTCTCAAACTTGGTTTTCTCACACAGCATTATCTTACTATGGTCAATCTGTGTTGTAATATATATGTCTAGTAGCTTCTTTTATACTGTTGTATTTTTGGAATGTACCAACATTGTGTTTAACAATTCTTGTGTTTTGGGTATTTTTCTTTGACTGTTGTTGTTTTTACAAATAGTGCTTATATGTACTTTCGAAAACATTGTTTTTTTTTTTTATATGTTCCAAACAGTTTTGGAGTGTATAGCTATAATAATTTCTAGTTCACGTTCAAATATGGGCAATGCCAGTTTTTTCTAGGGGCATTTAAATTTATAATCTCAGCAGCAATGTATAAGAGAGCCCAATGACCCACACATTCTGCCATACTTTGTCATATAATATTACTTTTCTTACATGTTTTTCATCATTTTTAACCATGATATTCTCTTCTTTAATTTCTAAGCAGAGATTCATTTCACATGTTATATTGGCCTTATGTTTTTCCTATTCTATAAAATACATGTTTGTTACTTTTCCCATTTATCTGTTGCATTATTTTTTTTAAATTCAAAATTTTTTAATTAATTAATTTATTTATTAAAGATTTCTGTCTCTTCCCCACCGCCTTCTCCCCTTTCCCTCCCCCCCCCCAAATCAAGTCCCCCTCCCTAGTCAGCCCAAAAAGCAATCAGGGTTCTCTGCCCTGTGGGAAGTCCAAGGACCACCCACCTCCATCCAGGTCTAGTAAGGTAAGCATCCACGAAACTGCCTAGGCTCCCACGAAACCAATAGGTCCAGTAGAATCAAAAACCCGTTGCCATTGTTCTTGAGGTCTCAGTAGTCCTCCTTGTCCGCTATGTTCAGCGAGACCAGTTTTGACCCAGGCTTTTTCAGACCCAGGCCAGCTGGCCTTGGTGAGTTCCCGATAGAACATCCCCATTGTCTCAGTGTATGGGTGCACCCCTCGCGGTCCTGAGTTCCTTGCTTGTGCTCTCTCTCCTTCTGCTCCTGATTTGGACCTTGAGATTTCAGTCCGATGCTCCATTGTGGGTCTCTGTCTCTGTCTCCTTTCATCGCCTGATGAAGTTTAATATTCAGGAGGATGCCTATATGATTTTCTTTGGGTTCTCCTTCTTATTTAGCTTCTCTAAGAACCCGAATTATAGGTTCAATGTCCTTTATTTATGGCTAGAAACCAAATATGAGTGAGAACATCCCATGTTCCTCTTTTTGGGTCTGGCTTACCTCACTCAGGATGGTGTTTTCTATTTCCATCCATTTGCCTGCAAACTTCAAGAAGTCCTTGTTTTTTACTGCTGAGTAGTACTCTAATATGTATATATTCCATACTTTCTTCATCCATTCTTCAATTGAAGGGCATCTAGGTTGTTTCCAGGTTCTGGCTATTACAAACAATGCTGCTATAAACATAGTAGAGCATATACTTTTGTTGTGTGATAAGGCCTCTCTTGGGTATATTCCCAAGAGTGGTATTGCTGGGTCCATGGGTAGGTTGATCCCAAATTTCCTGAGAAACCTCCACACTGCTTTCCAGAGTGGTTGCACAAGTTTGCATTCCCACCAGCAATGGATGAGTGTACCCCTTTCTACACAACCTCTCCAGCAAAGGCTATCATTGGTGTTTTTGATTTTCGCCAGTCTGACAGGTGTAAGATGGTATCTTAAAGTTGTCTTGATTTGCATTTCCCTGATCCCTAAGGAAGTTGAGCGTGACCTTAGGTGTCTTTTGGCCATTTGAACTTCTGTTGAGAGATCTCTGTTCAACTCAGTGCCCCATTTTATAATTGGGTTGATTAGCCTTTTACGGTCTAGTTTCTTGAGTTCTTTATATATTTTGGAGATCAGACCTTTGTCAGTTGTGGGGTTGGTGAAGATCTTCTCCCAGTCAGTGGGTTGCCTTTCTGTCTTAGCAACAGTGTCCTTTGCTTTACAGAAGCTTCTCAGTCTCAGGAGGTCCCATTTATTCAATGAGGCCCTTACTGTCTGTGCTGCTGGGGTTATAAGTAGGAAGTGGTCTCCTGTGCCCACGTGTTGTAGAGTACTTCCCACTTTCTCTTCAATCAGGTTCAGTGTGTTTGGACTGATATTGAGGTCTTCACCCACTTGGACTTGAGTTTTGTGCATGGTGATAGATATGGGTCTATTTTCATTCTTCTACAGATTGACATCCAGTTTTGCCAGCACAATTTGTTGAAGATGCTCTCTTTTTTCCATTGTATACTTTTAGCTCCTTTATCGAAAATCAGGTGTTCATATGTTTGTGGGTTAAAGTCAGGGTCTTCTATTCGATTCCATTGGTCGACTTCTCTGTTTTTATGCCAATACCAAGCTGTTTTCAATACTGTAGCTCTGTAATAGAGTTTGAAGTCAGGGATGGTAATGCCTCCAGACGCTCCTTTATTGTATAAGATTGTTTTGGCTATCCTGGGTTTTTTGTTTTTCCATATAAAGTTGATTATTGTCTTCTCCAGATCTGTGAAGAATTTTGATGGGATTTTGATGGGGATTGCATTGAATCTATAGATTGCTTTTGGTAGAATTGCCATTTTTACTATGTTGATCCTCCCAATCCAAGAGCAAGGGAGATCCTTCCATTTTCTGGTGTCCTCTTCAATTTCTTTCTTCAATGCCTTAAAGTTCTTGTCAAATAGATCTTTCACTTCCTTGGTCAGGGTTACCCCAAGATATTTTATGCTCTTTGTGGCTATCGTGAAAGGTGATGCTTCTGTGATTTCTCTCTCTGTTTCCTTATCCTTAGTGTATAGGAAGGCAACTGATTTTTTGGAGTTGATCTTGTATCCAGCCACGCTACTAAAGGTGTTTATCAGCTGTAGGAGTTCTTTGGTAGAATTTTTGGGGTCGCTTATGTATACTATCATGTCATCTGCAAATAACGAAATCTTAACTTCTTCCTTTCCAATACGAATCCCCTTGATCCCCTTATGTTGTCTTATTGCTATTGCTAGAACTTCAAGCACTATATTGAAGAGGTATGGAGAGAGTGGACATCCTTGTCTTGTTCCTGATTTTAGTGGGATGGCTTTGAGTTTTTCTCCATTTAATTTAATGTTAGCTGTCAGTTTGCTGTAGATAGCTTTTATTATATTTAGGTATGACCCTTGTATCCCTATTCTCTCCAAGACCTTTATCATAAAGGGGTGTTGAATTTTGTCGAATGCTTTTTCAGCATCTAATGAAGTGATCATATGGTTTTTTTCTTTCAGTCTATTTATATGGTGGATTACATTGATAGATTTGCGTATGTTGAACCAGCCCTGCATCTCTGGGATGAAGCCTACTTGATCATAATGGATAATTTTTCTGATGTGTTCTTGAAGTCGGTTTGCCAGTATTTTATTGAGAATTTTTGCGTCGATATTCATGAGTGAGATAGGCCTGTAATTCTCTTTCTTGGTTGGGTCTTTGTGTGGTTTTGGTATCAGGGTAACTGTAGCTTCATAAAAGGAATTTGGCAATGACTTTTCTGTTTCTATATTGTGAAATACGTTAAGGAGTATAGGTATTAGCTCTTCTTGGAAGTTCTGGTAGAATTCTGCGTTGAACCCATCTGGTCCTGGGCTTTTTTTGGAAGGGAGAATTTTGATAACAGTTTCTAGTTCTTCGCGACTAACAGGTCTATTTAGATCATTCACCTGGTCTTGGTTTAGCTTTGGTATATGGTACTTATCTAAAAAAATGTCCATTTCTTTTGCATTTTCCAGTTTTGTGGCATACAGGCTTTTATAGTAAGATCTAATGATTCTCTGGATTTCCTCTGTGTCTGTGGTTATGTCCCCTCTTTCATTTCTGATTTTATTTATTTGCGTGTTCTCTCTCTGTTGTTTAGTTAGTTTGGATAGGGGTTTGTCGATCTTGTTGATTTTCTCCAAGAACCAACTTTTTGTTTCATTGATTCTTTGGACTGTTTTCTGTGTTTCTATTTTGTTGATTTCTGCCCTCAGTTTGATGATTTCCAGTCTTCTACTCCTTCTGGGCACCTCTGCTTCTTTTTTTTTCTAAAGCTTTCAGGTGTGCCATTAAGTCCCCAATGTATGCTTTCTCAGTTTTCTTTAAGTGGGCACTTAGTGCTATGAACTTTCCTCTTAGCACTGCTTTCATCGTGTCCCATAGGTTTGAGTATGTTGTCTCTTTATTTTCATTAAATTCAAGGAAGACTTTAATTTCTTTTTTAATTTCTTCCTTGACCCAGGTGTGGTTCAGTAGTTGACTGTTCAGTTTCCATGAGTTTGTCGGCTTTCTGGGGGTAGCATAGTTGTTGCCATCTAATTTTAATTTGTGGTGGTCTGATAAGACACAGGTGGACACTGATATTCTTTTGTATCTGTGGAGGTTTCCTTTGTTTCCGAGTATATGGTCAATTTTTGAGAAGGTTCCATGAGCTGCAGAGAAGAAGGTATATTCTTTCCTATTTGGGTGGAGTGTTCTGTAGATGCCTGTTAAGTCCATTTGCTTTTGATCTGTAGTTTATATATTATTTATGGAAATACTTTATTGATTAGATATGGTAGATGTCTGCTTTCATTTTAAAGCTTGTCTTCATTTATTTTAAGTTTTTTAATAGAAGTTTTTATTTTATATTAACTTTACTTGTATTTTGTGGATAGAGCTTTTATGTGCTTTAGAGAAATATTTTGGTATACTAGGGTCTAAAAGATGTTGCTCATATTTTCACCTTAAAATTTAAAAGACTTTGTTTTATATCTAACTTCTTTATCTGGAATAGACTTTCATTCTAAAATTAGATACAACCATTTTTTTTCTATCTCCATTTACTAAATGGCCCCGTATTTCCCCTGTCTTCTTCAGTATTTTTTGTTTTATAGATCTAAAATTCCATCTGTGCATGTCTCTGCTCCAGGGATGTCTTCTGTGTTCCTTGATCAATTTTCTACTCTTCTGTTTTTATCTGTAGAATCTTTTCATACATTTCCCCTATTGGGGAAGGAGAAATTGTAGTTAGTCCAGTGTGGCCTCACAGTCATCCTGTCTCTGTCTCATATGTACTTGCATTACAGATACACGACATCATACTCAGCTTCCACAAACTTTTTAAATCAAGCATTTTATTACACAAAGTTTCAACCATATATAAAGGCAAAGAAAATGTAACACTCATCCTTATACTTGTTACAGACTTGTTTTCAATAATTAGATATTGGTGAATGTCATTTTGTCTATAGTTCCACCCAACTCCTCTTGATCTTCTAGAGTATTTTTAAGTAAATACCAAGTATCATCTCTCTCATCCTTAAATACTGAGCATGTGGCTGGGCAGTGGTGGTGCACACCTTTAATCCCAGCACTTGGGAGGCAGAGACAGGTGGATCTCTGTGAGTTTGAGGCCAACCTGGTCTACAGAGCAAGTTCTAGGACAGACTCCAAAACTACACAGAGAACCCCTATCTCGGAAAAAAAAAATATTGAGCATATGTCTCTAAAACAGTACTTCTCAACCTTTCTAATTCTGTGACCCTTTAATACAGTTTCTCATGTTGTGGTAATCCCCAGCCCTATTTTGTTGCTCCTACATAAGTATAATTTTGCTACTTTTACGAATTGCAATGTAATAATGTAAATATTTGATATGTAGGGTATCTGATATGCAACCCCTGTGAAAGGATCATTTGACCCCCAAAGGGGTGGCAACCCATAGGTTGAGAACCAATGCTCTAAAAGAAAATGGTTGTTGGTGGTGGTGGCACATTCCTTTAATCCCAGTACTTGGGAGGCAGACATGGGTGAATCTTTGAGTTCAAGGCCAGCCTGGCCTACAGATCAAGTTCTAGGACAGCTAGGGAAACACAGAAAAAAAAATCTGCTTCAAAAAAAAAAAAAAAGGATTTTAAGAAAACACATTGTCAAAAAGACTTATTACATAATGTTTCCTCAAATACCTACCTAAAAATCAGTTATTCACTTATAATATTCTTTGAGAGGCCGAAGATATATCCTAATGGTTAATACAGTTGTTTTTGCAGAGGACCTGAATTTGATTTCCAGCACCCATGCTGCATGGAAACCACCTGTAACTTCACTTCTATGATGAAGTCAGAATCTAAATAATGCCTATGCTTTGGTTTTGTTGATATTGCTCTTAATTCTCCTTTAGTCTAGGTTCTCCTGAGGCTTTATAGCCAGTAAGAAAATCAGAAGCTCAATTTTAAAATGGGGAAATGTATATGAACTGACATCTCACCAAAATGTACATATGCCAAATAGGCGTTTTAAAGTGATATTCGACATCGTATCTGAGAATTACAAATTAAAATAACGACCAAAGCGCAACATAAATGCATCATATATATATATATTCAATTTATCCATTCACCTACTTAAGGACATCTTGTTTATGTCTAAGTTTTGACAATTGTGTATTAAATTGCAAGAACCATTTATGAGCAGGTTTTGTGTGGATATAAATTTTTATTTTTTTCATTACCAGAAATTAAGTGCATAGATGGATGTACATTTTCAATTCATTTGAGTAAATATTGTATAATTACCATATCATGTGAGAAAATTGTGTTTAGATCTACAGAAACCTGCTACTCTTCCAAAGTGTTTATCATTTTTCATCCCACCAGCAATGAATGAGATTTTTTATTTCCTCACATCCCTGCTAGCATTTATTATTGTTCTGAATTGTAGCCATTCTAAAAGGAATGTCTGTACTGTATACTGGAGGCTACTTCTCACCAGTTTCTCTGTATATACAGACAAGTATTTAGAATGTAGTTATAAATAATTATTCATATTTACTGAAAACGTTTTCCAGTACAAAAAGGAGTCATATGAGTACATCTCAGTCAACATTATTTAAAAAGATATGGTTATAATTGTCTTAGAATAACCAGATATGAGTGGGAATAGACGCTTAGCAGCCACAAATTCTACTGATATAAGTAAATATGCATCCCACACTCATGCTTAATGACTGTAGTATTCCAGAATCTAGAACTATCATGATTATTCAAGCAATTTGCTGTTGTGAACATGTACACATGTGATTTTGGCAGTACTGTAACACACACCTGTGTATATCCATCCTAGTGCATTTGTTTAATGATTTCCTTAGGATTCATTCTTCTTTGAGAAAGTGCTGGGTCAGAGTAGAGTATGGACATTTTTGATGATGCATTTTATAGATACTGCTACATTTGTCACAAGAAAATTTGTGCCAGAATGTATTCCCTCAAATAATTTACCAGAGAACATTTTCCCCAAGCCTCATCACAAATTATTTTTCACATACATGAAAATTGATATTTAATCACTGTTTAAATGGGGACTGGGGATATATCTCAGTGGTAAAACTTTTGTTTAGCATTTACAAGGCCCTGAGCTTAATCTCCTATACCACAAAAATGTTAGTGCTATATTTAAAATGATAGTACACTTATGTGTTTTCAAAAGCTCAATGACATTGAATAAAATAGTCTCCTCTTTGATTATGATTTTTCTTGTTGATATTCATGAAATTCAATTTTTCAGGTAATAATTATTCATTGCGATTCTGTGTTTGTTAACCTGTTGTCCTAGTTTCATTTCTGTTGGGAATAATAGGACACAGGTGCTATGAATGGGGAAATGGAAAAAACAAGGGCAGGGCGAGACATATCTCGGGAGGGTGTAGGGAGGGCAACACAATTGGAGAGGGAAGTGGGGTGAATAATACTGAAAAGATTTATAAAAGCCACAGGAATCATATTATTTTGTCTACTTAAAATTACACACATACAAGCACATATATTTAATTGAAGTTTATGCCACTTGAGGTAACAGTGTTCCCCAAAGAGCTATAGACCATCTAACAAAAACTCTAGTTCCAGGCATGGGAAACGTTATTTTGAATTGTTGATCAGGGGAGTCAAAGAAACACAACTCCCTCCCCCCCCGAAAAAATTAAAGACTATACCCATTATCCTTGGTAGCCTTCTAGAAAGAAAAAGTAAAGAATCTAATGGGGGTTGGGACAGACCTGAAGCCTTTTCTCTGAGAACTAGCTTTCATAGTACTGAAAGGAATTATTCAAGCTGCTGAAGGAGAGAAGCAATCAGTAGTAGTACCTATCTGTAATGCCTGTGGACTAGAAAAAAATGACCAGAATAACAAGATATCCTGAAAGTTACAATTGTGGTACTTGTATCCTAGGTGTAACCACCAACCATGTGATTGTACTTAAGGCCCACCCAATAAAAGGAAATTCATACATGGTATTGTAAACCTAGCCCACTACCCTTGGTTGATGAGGCCAAGAGAACTGTCTACTGCCACTACACTAAGCCAGTATAATATACACAACTATATTCTAAATACTTATTTGCTTATACACAAGTAAGTGCAGCTCTTACCCATCACCTTCTTTTTGTAGCAGATGGAAGATTATTAGAGAAATTCACAACGAGTCAAAATGCAGAGAACAACTAACTATATGGTGCTCATCCCCAGTTGATATATCTACAACACAACCCCTTCATCTGCTCAGGGAGCATGACAGAATAGGGTTCAGAAAGATTTTAAGAGCCAGAAACCAGGACAAGATGTGCGCTATGATACAGTGTCTTTTATATATGACAGGGAAGCTTCACCCAGGAAATGTCAGCAATATGGTTGCCTAAACACAACCTAAAAAATGACAACACCAGTTGCCATGTTAATGTTGCTGAGGAAATTTACATATGGCTTCTTGCATACAGGAACTACAGGAAATCGATGGGAGAGGGAAACTCGGTCTTCTCCAGGGATGAGCCCCCTGATAGGTTACCAAATCCTAAGAGGTCAGCCCTAAACACATGTGAGAGCAACACTAAAGTATCTCAGCATATTGTAGATATGTGTACATACGTGTATATATGTGTGTAGGTAGAGACTGCGCGTTCATTTCCTGGGTGCTCAGACCCAAATAATCACACAAAGTGTATTAGTTACAACACTGTTTGATCAATGACTCTAGCATATTCCTCTTAAATTAACCCATTTCTATCAATCTTTGTATCACCATGAGGCTATGGCCTACCGGTAAGGTTCCTAAGGTTTCTGTGTGTCCTTCTCCTTTAACAGCTATATGGCATCTCTTTTAATCTGCCTATTCTCCCTCTACCTCTATTCAGATTTTCTGCCTGACTTTACTCTGCTAAGCCATTGGCCAAAACAGGTTCTTTATTAACCAATGCTAATAAAACATGTTCATAGCATACAGAGGGGAATCCCATGTCATCTCCCCTTTTCTGTCTAAATAAAAGAAAGCTTTAACTTTAACATAGTAAAATTACATATACAAATCAGGTTCAAGCAAGAATTACAGTTACAATATTTAGTCTATTTGTATCTGACAAAATTAAGGAAAATATGCTATCATCTCTTTTACCTTTATGAGTCTATAGTTTATATCTAATTTATATTTTATTATAACACAGGAAAACTATAACTATCTGTCTTCAACTCTTCAAAGACCCCAGAAAGATATAATATTACCTAAGTAAACAGGAAGTGCATTATAATCAACTTCCAAAACTTTATAATTGAAAGAGACATCCTGCTGTTGGGGCAAGAAACTTATTCTGCCTTTTGCTGGCAAAGTTCATCAGTTGGTTTCTTCTGTGTCCTGCGGAATGTCTGGCAGTTTTTTTTCTGTGAAACAGAAACTTTGAAGGACCATCTCCTCTTTTGGAAAGTTCATCAGTCACTTTTCTCTGGGTCCTGCATGTCCAGGTCATATAGCATACTATCAAACAGTCCAGGTGAGAGCAGTTTCTTGCCCAAATGGCTAGCTTTGTCACATTGAAGGCAAATTCCATAACAAGTTTCATCAATACCCATCAACCTTTCTTAAGTAATTGGTTTTGCCGCAAGCAGAAATGTCAAGAAAAGTCTAAGTTCTTAAAACATTTTAAATGGCATATTTTGTAAATCTTTGAAAAGTTTTAAGACTACTTATCCATCTGAAATATATCCTTCTAAATCTAGAAAACCTAACATGACTACAGTTTGAGTATTATAGATGAATATTTATTGCTCTGTATTTAATTATATAGGACATGCTTTTAATAAGTTGCACAAATACAATACCCTAAACAAGAGCAGAAATACATATACACAGTGTGACAAATTGACCTTAATTTGTATCAATAGACCAAATTCTGTACCAATGTATTCATTTCTTTTTTTTCATTTATTTTATTTATTATATATAGTGTTCTGTCTACATGTTTGCCTGAACGCCAGAAGAGGGCACCAGATCTCATTACAGATGGTTGTGAGGGACCATGTGGTTGCTGAGAGTTGAACTCATGACCTCTGAAAGAACAGTCAATGCTTTTAGCCTCTGAGCCATCTCTCCATCCCCTAAGTATTCATTTCTATATCATATGTCCCTATTTTTTTTTTTAAAAAAAGGAGATTGACTATGACCATTAGTGATTTCTGCCCAACCCTTTTAAATGAAAATAAGCATTTATAAACAATCATTTTGGGAATTTGGGTGTAGTTTACTCCAAACTGCTTCCTCTTTTTTGTTGGGTGAAGTATTTTTAAGGTCCACAGAGAACTTTCTGGGGGTCTTGTTTCATCAAACCACAATTTCCTGGAAGGAATCCACAGGTTCCCATCTTCCATGGAAACAAAAGCAGACCTGCTTTTCTAAAGTAACATATCCTTAGACTCAAAGTTTGAAGTTAAGATACCTTTAAATATATATGTTGGTTTAGCCTAGCAGCCCTCAGAATTAAATGTCTCTCTGCAATCAAAAATTCAAAGAAAACACAATAATATACATAATTCAAGCTGTGTATGTTCTATCTTTATGCGACTTATTTGTCTATACTCCTTTAATCTATGACTATGTGCACTTTTTATATTGCTTTTACTGTCTCTTTTAAGGCTTGACTTTATTTTTTTGTTTTTAGACTTCTTTTTATAACCATTTATACTCTTTCTTTTTTTTTTGTTTTTTCGAGACAGGGTTTCTCTGTGGCTTTGGAGCCTGTCCTGGAACTAGCTCTGTAGACCAGGCTGGTCTCGAACTCACAGAGATCCGCCTGCCTCCCCTTTTTCCTTTCTCTCCCAAGCCTATGAAAATTGTTAAACATACTACATCTCATTTAGGGGTCTTTTATGTCTGAATCTGACCTATTGTGTATCTGAAATCCTTTTCTAACAAGGAGCATTTTAAAATGGTAAGCAGTATGGTTGCATCAGCCCTGAATGCTGGTTCCACCTCTCTTGGCTTTTCAATATGGCAGAGGTATATACTGGGACTGCTGGGTGGGAGCCATGCTCACCACCTCAACTCTGGGAAGCACCTTGCAGCACATAAACCCTTTCTTTCTGAGTAAAAGCTAAATCTGTGCAGCCCGGAAATGTCTCCGTGTATGGCGGCAGGAATCTGAACACGCCTAGCAGACCCTATCCAGCTGCTTGCCCAGGTAGGGGTGCTTAGCAGCAAACATGTTCTCAGCTACTTTTCTCCTAACCCCGAGTGGGCATACAATCACCCAAACCCAAAATGTGTGACTGGCTAGGTGGGTTAGTCCCAAATGTATGGACGCCATTTTGTAAATGGAGGCTGTTCATTTATTTCTCGACTGCTCAGACCTGGATAATCATACAGAAAATACATTAATTACAACACTGTTCAGCCTACTATTGCAGGCTTCTTATTAACTAACTCTTACATATTAAATAAACTTGTTCCTATTAATCTGTGTATCACCACGATGCTGCGACTTATGAGTAGGTTCTTCTCCTTTGGTAGCTACACGGTGTCTTCTTGACTCCACCTATTTTCTCTCTATATCTCTGTTCAGATTTCCTGCCTGGATTTGCTCTGCTAAGCCATTGGCTGAAACAGCTTTACTCATTAACCAAAAGTAATACGACACAGCATACAGAGGGGCATTCCATATCACAATTCCACTACAATCAATAATAAGACAAGGCTGTCCACTCTCCCCATATCTATTTAATATAGATTAAATATTGAAATTCTAGCTAGAGCCATAAGGAAACTAAAGGAGATCAAGGTTATACAAATCGAAAAGGAAGATGTCAAAATATTATTTTCAGAAGATATTGTAGTATACATATGCAAACCTAAAAACCCTCCCAGGGAAATCCTCCTTCAGCTTGTAAACACCTTCCTTTAAGTGACTGTATACAAGACTAACTATTAAAAAATATCTACACTTTGTCCTTCCTACAATATGTGCTAGGATTGGTGCCTAGCCCAGTTGTCATGAGAGAGGTTTCATTAAGCAACCGATGGAAACAGATGCAGACCCACAACCAAACTTTGGACAGAGTTCAGCAAATCCTGAGGGGGATGAGAGATTGTAGGAGGCACAGGGTTTAAAAACACCACAAGAAATCTCACAGAATCAACTAACCTGGGCTCATAAGGGCTCACAGAGACTGAACCGACAAGCAGCAACTGACCTAGATCCTCTGCATATATGTTACATCTGTGTAGCTTGGTCTCATTGTGAAACTTACAACAGTGGTAATGGGCTGTCTCTGACTCTGTTGTTTGCTTTTGTTTTCCTCCTACTGGGTTGCCTTGTTGTGCTTGGTCTCACTGCAACTTGTTATGCCATGGCTGGTTGATATTTATGGGACACCTGCCCCTTTCTGAAGAGAAATAGTGGAGGAGTGGATTGGGGGTAGGGGACAGGAGGAGAGTTTGGGGGAGGGGCTGGGAAGAGCAACTCCAGTTGGGATAGAAAAACAAAAATATTTTTAACAGATTATAAAGAAAAATGTAGACATCAACAAACTAAATAATCCAATTTGAAAATGGGGTACAGATTGGAGGAGGGGGAGGGAGTAGGAATTGGGATTGATATGTAAACTGAAAAATGATAATTTTTATAAAGTAAAATTTAAAAAGTGAAAAAATGTAGTGCAGATCTAAACAGAATTCTCAGCAGAAGAGTCTCAAATGTCTCAAATGGCAGAGAAACATTTAAACAATGCTCGACATCCTTAGCCATCAGAGAAATACAAATCAAAATTACTTTGAGATTCCATCTTATACCTGTCAAAATGACTAAGATCAAAAATGCGAGTGATAACTCATGCTGATGAGGATATGGAGTAAGGGGAACACTCTTCAGTTACTGGTGGGAGTGCAAACTTGAATAGACAGTTTGAAAATCAACATGGCAGTTACTCAGAAAATTGGGAAATGATCTACCTCAAAATACAGCTATATCACTTCTGGGCATATACACAAAAATACTTCATCCTACCACAAGGACATTTGCTCAACCATGTTCAGAGCAGCTTTATTCACAATAGCCAGAAACTGGAAATGACATACATGTCCATCATCTAAAGAATGGATGAAGAAAATATACATTTACACAATGTAATATTACTCAATTGTTAAAAAATATGTTATGAAATTTCCAGGCAAATGGATAGAACTAGAAAAAAAATGTGAGTGAGGTAATCTAGACCCAGAAAAACAGACATATACTCACTTATAAGTGGGTATTTGCTGTAAAGTATAATTGTGCTACAATCCACAGACCCAAAGAGTCTAAGTAACAAGGAGGGCTCAAGAGAGTGTGCATGAATCTTCCTGGGAAGGGAAAATTAGAATAGATTTTGGTGGCGGAATGGAGATGGATGAGATGGGAACAGGAGGGATCATGTTGTGGGGGGGGGTGGAGAGAGTGTACTGGAAAAGACAAGTGAAATTGGGGGCCATTTCAGAGGTAAGGTAGAAACCTAGTGCAGTGGAAACTCCCTGGAATCTACAAGGCTGTCTGTAGCAAAGACTCTTAGTAATGGGGGAAGCAGAGCCAGAACCAGCCATCTTCTGTACCAGGCAAGTCCACTAGTGGAGGGACTAGGAGACCATCCCAGCCACGAACACTTCGACCTACAATTTGTCTTCCTGCAAGATGTGCTGGGGGTAAAGGTGGTGTAGAAATTGTGGGCGTGGCCAACCAATGACTGGTCCAACTTGAGACCCATGCTACAAAAGGGAGTCCACATCTGACACTGCCTGGAGGGCTAGGACCCAGAGACTAGACAGCCCAGAAATCTAGGATAGAACCAAAAATGACTGAGAAAAAAGTCAATAAAATGATTCCTGATGATAGTCTGCTATACTCACAGACTGAAGCCTAGCATATTCATTATCAGAGAGGCTTCATTCAGCAGCTGACAGAAACAGGTGCAGAAATAAAAAGCCAAATTTTATGCAGAGCTTGGGGAATCCAGAAGAGGAAGAGGAAGGATTGTAGGAGCCAGAGAATCAAGGACACCATAAGAACATGGCCCACAGAAGGATCTAACCTGTGCTCATAGGGGCTTACGGAGACTGAATCGAGAAGCAGCAGCATACTTAGTGTAGAAAGGAAGGCAGTGCAATAAAAATCAAAATGATCCCAACTCAAAGAAAACAACCAAGTAAACAAAAAACTTAAATAATGGAGGGCATCAAAAGGACATAGCAGTTAAACGGGTTCCTAATGGCCAAATTAGGATGTTTGTGACAATTAAATAAGTATCTGGAGTCTAAAATAAATGTCCATGAATTCATATTGGCATAAATTATTAAATAAAATGAATAGAGAAGATAAATCTTTTGCACAGAATTCTAAACAATTTATAATGCTATCCCTTAAGTGGGAAATTATAACTCCTTACCTGTGCATGGGGGCTGTGCACAGTGATTTCCTTGTAAGAGTACAGAAAAAAAAAAGGAGGATTTAGTTTGTATTGGAGAAACCCAACAAGCTCTACCTCAGCCACTTGGTCTAGTGCCAATATTGGGACCATTAAATTATATGAATAGCAAGTACCCTTGATGTGATATAGTGAGAATGGCACTTTGTCTTCTGTTATTCCACCCCAAATCCATAATACTAATATGAGAAAAAATATCAGAGAAATATAAGTTGAGGACCATCAATAAAACATTTGGCCAGGAATTTTTTTAAACTGTCAGAGTCATCAAAACAAGAGAGTTTGCTAGAGCCAAAGAAGCATAATGAAATGATATTCTGAGACAGTAACACACACACACACACACACCATTAGATGTATTCATATTGTCAGGATCATCATTATTTCCTTCTTTGTTACTGCTGAACTGTATTCATTCGGTATGTATACCACATTTTCTTTAGCCATCCACATGCCAATGGCCATTTAGATCCTGATCTTCATTCCTTCTTGTGTCTTTTCAAAGCTGCTATCTGCAACTACTGTAGGTCAGGACTACATGAGCCTTATCCTTGCCTTGGAATTGCCTTGGAATTGTCCTTTTTGAACTGCTTTAATCCTGAGTAAGACTTATTTCATGGAGAGAGTAGAAAATAGTTTAAAATGGAATTTTAATTACATAGAGGAATTGTTAAAGTATTTTCATTTCAGCCTTCACCCTCTCCTCATGTTGTCCCCTCCCACCTTAGGCTCCCTCTTAGTGAGCAAAACACCTGGCTCCATCACTATAGCAACTAGCAGCTAGGACCAATTAAGTTATAGCTGTGTAATTAGATACCTAAGTTGCTTATAAAGCGCACAGTACTGAATGGAGGAGACAAGATGACAGGAGGGAGGATAGGCACATCTTAACTAGAGAGAAATGGATAGTTGGAAGCCATCCTCTATCTTCACTCCATGGGAGCCACAGACTTGGATGTTTAACATCATGGCAATTGTCTTCGAACAGTATGCCAAGTGGTGATACCAGGCCCCTTCGAAGAGAAACATGGGGGAATCTCTCCCCAAAACTGTACCCTTAACACATGAGTATGAGCATATTTTCCCAGCACTCTATTTATAGAACTTTGTGCACAGTGCTAAAGCTTTATCAGACCCATGGTCTATGTTCTTCCTGCCGCTTCCTGCTCCAGATAGTTCAAGACTTGCTATTAGTCACCAGTAATCCTAGTGAGTCACTCACCACTCTTACTGGAACATATTCTGTCAACTGGGATGCTGTTTTCTTTGGCCTGGGACTCAGTTTTCTCATTTGTATTGATTTAGAAGAGTCTATTAATCTAAAAATGGAACTTTGCTGTCTTGCCTTGCAGTATGCCGAAGCGTACATGTTAAGCAAAGCCAGATCCCTTCTTAAGTAGTTTAGTGTGAACAACTGAGAGATACTTACACAGTGAAACCAGGAGACTGTGGAAACATGACTTTATGCAGATATGTTTCATCAAATGTAAATAAAGAATGATTTCTTTTATGTGTCTCATATAATTCTTTTGTAGAAAACTAAGGAGAAATATAACTCAATATAATTCACCTACTTAAAGAGTACAATTAAATTGAATATATTCGTGGAACTTTGTGACCATCATAGCTCCCTCTGTCTTCCTTCAATCTAACCAGTCAAAAACAAGAAGGTGTGGAATGTTCAACCTTAAATAGAACATCTATATGACACCCCTTTCTCCCAAGGCTCAGCATCATTGTGGAAGCCCTCTTGCAGAGGCCAGAAAGATTGTAAGAACCAGAGGTGGTCGGTGACTGCAAGGACCATGTACTCAACTCATCAGCCCATTTATTGACTGTAGCCTGGTATTTAATTTTTGAAGTTATTTATATATATATAATGTATATTATATATATTAAACAATCCTTTGTTAGATGTATAGTATGCAAATTTTTTTCTCTCATTCTGCAGGGTGTCTATTCATGTTCATGATGGTTTCCTTGCTGTGCAGAAGCTTTATAACTTCATGCAGTCCTGCTGGTCAGTTCTTTCTTTGATTCTTTTCATTTGCTGTCTACAGTTGTACTGTATTGGCCCTCATCATTTAATGAACATTTGGTGTCTTTTCACTTTGGACCTCTTATGAACAATGCTGCTATAAATATTTGTGTGTAAGCTTTTGTATAGACAGTTTCAATTCTTTGTTAGGACTGAATCTAGGATAGGCTTGTTAGGTCATCTGTACCTTTCTTTATGTTTAACTTTTTGAAGAACTGCCAAACTGTTCTGAACAACAGGATTTAAGAGTTTTACCAGCAGTGAATGTGGTCAAGTTCCTTAATTTCTATGACAATACTTTTTCTTATCTCTTAAACTATTGCATTGGATGTCAGGTGATGTCTCATTGTGGCTTTGACTTGCATGTCCTTGACAATAAATGGCTTGCAGCAGCTCCTCATATATTTATCAGCCATTTATTTATCTTTGAAGAACTATCTATTCAGATTCTCTGTCCATTTATTAATTGAATATTTGTCTTTTAAGTATTGGCATAGGATTTTATTTTATTTCCACTTTCAAACCACTCGTTAAAGTGTATGATTTTCAAAGAAATGTATTCTATTTTGAGATTGCATTTTCAAAGTTAAGGCACTAAATTTATTCATTGGAATGTGAATGCATGGTTTCCCAATGGTTTTTAAAATTTTTATTATTGTGTGTGCATATGTGTGTGTGAACGTTATATGGGGAGGACATGTATGCCACAGTGTATGTGTACCAAAGGACAACTTAGTTCTCTCCTTCCACCATTACATGGTTTCCAAAGATCAAACTCAGATTGCCAGGCTTGTATAGCAAGACCTTTACCTGCTGAGCCATCTTGATGGCACTGAGTATTTTAAGCTTCTCTGCTGAAACTTATTTGCTGTGTAGACAAGGATTTATTTCCGGCTCTCTGCCCTACTTCTCACCATTTTGATTACTGTGGCTTTGTGATGCATTTTAAATTAGTAATTGTGAGATGTCCAAGTCTTCAAAACTGTTTCAGTCATTTGATATCCTGTATGAATTTTGTTAGAGCTCTAATTGTGGGATAATATTCTAAGTATTTTGATAGGAATTACATTGAGTCTGTGAAATCTGTGGATATTTGGGAGCAGTATAGACCTCTTGACAATGCTGTGCTACTTTTTCCACTTCATGAAAATAGAATGGGGAGAGAAGAAAGGGGAGGGGTCTCAGAGGCCTGAGGACTTGGGTGAAGATGGCAGCAGCTGAGGCCACGAACTGCCCAATGTTGAGGACATGACACCCAAAGACTCTTATGCCCACTTTGGCATCCATGAAGAGATGCTGAAGGATGACATATGTACCCTTACAAACCACAACTCCATGTTTCACAATGGGCATTTCTTCAAAGACAAGGTACTTCTGGATGTGGGCCCAGGCACTGGCATCCTCTGCATGTTTGTGTCCAAGACAGGCTAGCAAGGTCATTGGGTCTGAGTGTTCCAGTATCTCTGGTTATGCTGTGAAGATTGTTAAAGGTGACCATCATCAAGAGCGAGGTGGAAGAGGTGGAGCTGCTTGTGGAGAAAGTGGACATCATTATCAGCGAGTGGATGGGTGACTGTCTCTTCTATGAGTGCATGCTCAATACTGTGCTGCATGCCCATGACAAGTGGCTGGCACCCAATGGTCTCATCTTCCCAAACTGGGCCACCCTTTATGTGACAGACATTGAGGACTGACGAAATAAAGACTGTAAGATCCACTGGTGGAAAAATGTAAATGGTTTTGATATGCCCTGCATCAAAGATATGGCCATCAAGGATCCCTTGGTGGAAGTGGTGGACCCAAAGCAGCTGGTCACTAATGCCTGCCTCATAAAGGAGGTGGACACTTATGTGGTCAAGGGAGAGGACCTGACCTTCTCCTCGCCTTTCTGCCTGCAAGTGAAGAGGAATGACTACATACATGCGTTGGTGGCCTACTTCAATATCAAGTTCACACGATACCACAAGAGGACTGGCTTTTCTTCTAGTCCCACGTACCCATACACACACTGGAAGCAAACTGTTCTACATGAAGAACTACCTAACTGTGAAAACTGGCGAGGAGATCTTTGACACTATTGGCATGAGGCTCAATGCCAAAAGCAATCGCGACTTGGACTTTAACATAAACCTGGACTTCAAAGACCTGCTATGTGAGCTGTCTTGCTCCACTGACTACTGGATGCACCAAGATGGTGCCAGGCTGACCCTCCTGCAGAAGGGGTCTCTGGGCTTGGGGGATGGGAGGGTACATCATGACTGTTTTTCATAATTTATGTTTTTATATGTAGTTATGTTTATGCCAATAAATCCTCAGCTGACCGTTAAAAAAAGAAAGGAAATATAATGGGGGCATGTTCATGTTTATTTATGTCTTTAGATTTCTTTCAAAGCATGTTTTTCAGTTTTCCATAGACATGTCTTTCATTGGATTGGGTATATAGTTCAGTGCCAGGTTCCTTGTCCAGCATGTATGAGGCTCTATTTTCAATATCCAACATTGGAAGGAAAATGAGCTGAATTTCAAAAGAACAACATGACGGGGGGGGGGCGCTGCGAATATAGCAAGTAGGTAGACTGCTTGCCTAATATGCATATAGCTGTGGATTCCGTCTTCTACAGCAAATAAAGTGGGACTGGATGTGCACACATTCAATCCCAGCATTTAGAAGGTGGAGATCAAAGGATTATGGGTTCAACATCATCTTCAGTAACATAAAGAGGCTGAGGCCAGCTGGGGCTAGAAACCTTGCTTCTATAGGCTATTGTTATTGCCCCTGGTGCCTTGGGGGGGGGGGAGAAAGGGGGGGAGGGAGGAAAAGAAGGAAAGAAGAAAGGAAAGAAGGCAGGCGGGCAGGCAGACTATTGTTATATCAACCAGGATATAACATAGAAGCCTCCTCCTTGAGGACTAGCTCTCTCAGTTGCAAAAGGTGTTATTCAAACTGCCAATGGAGAAAAACAACCAATAGTCTTATCCAGATGTAACACAACAATGGCTAGCATGAAAAGATACTCTAAAGGTGCAATAGTAACACTTGTATCCTGGGGGTATTCAACAATCACTTGATTAGACTTGAGACCCACTTGTTAGGAGGGAAATCATGCTTGGCACTGTAAAATTAGTCAACTACTTGTGGCTAGTGAGGTCATGGGCCCTAGAGGAGGACCTACTACTGCCAGTTTCCTAAATCAGTATAATCTCTAGCTGCATTCTAAACACTTACCCTTCTATTCACCCTCTTCAAAGAAGCTTCTTTTTGAAGTAGATGAGGATCATTACAGAAAGGCACAACTGGTTAAAATAGAGATATCAACTGACTATGGGATGCCCATCCCAAATGAATATATTTACAATGAAACTCCTACACTTAAACCTCAGGGAACATTGTGGAAGAGGGAACGAGTATAAGAGACAGAGGATAAAAACAGCTACAGTGTGATAGATTCCTCTGAAAAACAAACAGACAAAAAAAAAAAGACAGTAAATGTGAAGAATAAGGTGGATCTGGGAGGAGGTGGGGAATGGATAAAATCAAGATCCACTGTATTAAATTCTCTAAGAATTAATAAAATATATTTTAAAGTATAATTCAATTTATTACTAAGTATCTCATTCTTTTTTATTTTATTCATAAGGAGTTGTTTTTCTTAATTTCCTTTTGGTTTATTCATTGTTAATATATAAAAATATAACTGACAGTCTACACTAGCCACTTTATTAGCATATATTATGCAAAATAATGGATTTCATTGACATTTCTGCACATGTAAGTATTGTAAAACTGGCTTTTCTGTGTTGATTTTGTATTTTTTCCCTTTGTTGAATTCATTTATTAGAGCTAACTAATTTTTATTTATGTTGCGGAATATTTAATTTTTCTACATGGATGACTATGTCATCTTCAAACACAGGTAGTTTTATTTCTTCCTTTTCAATTTTCCATGTCTTTTTTTTCTTACTTAGTGACTGTGGCTAAGGTGTCTCATAACAAACATATCTTGAGAAAAAAAGTATTGAATTTAATCAATGAGTGTATTTTTTTGACATTGGTGTAGTTTTCTTCTATTTCTAGTTTGTTGAGGGCTTTTCATCCCTAAGTCTACTAAATTCCATCAAATTATTTTCCTGTGAAATTTGCAATGATTATGTTTATCCCTTCATTTTAGCAAAGTGAAGTAGTGACTAAATTTCATACTCTTGCATTCCACAAATAAATTTTATTGAAGCTTGGTGTATCATCCTTTTAATATCTTATTGAGTTAGTTTTACTGATATTTTATTTATAATTTTTTTAGAATAAAAGGGTTTATTTGGTTCATAAATTCAGGTTACAGTACATCAGTGAGAGTAAGTAAAGGTGGGAACTTGAAGCAACTAATTACATCCCCTGTCAAAAACCAAGAGAACAAATACATGCATATTTACTTTGCTCAGCTCATTTTCTCTACTTTTAGAAAGGTCAGGTTCCTGCCTAGGGAATGGTGTCACTCACAGTGGGAGAAAGCTCCCACTTCAAGTATAATCAGATAATCCTCCAAAGACATACCCACAGGTCAACATGATCTGGACAATGCCTCATTGAAATTCTCTTCCCAGGTTATTCTAGATTATGTTGAAGGTTTTTGTGTCAACATTCAGAAAAGATATTGGCCTACAGTTTTCTCTCTGTGTAAGTATCTTGTCTAGCTTTAATATCAAGTTGATTTTGGCCTCATAGAATGAGATAAGTGGTGTGGGACATGGTCTATATTCTATTAATTATATTTTAAATAAATGCTGATTAACCAGTAACCAGACAGGAAGTATACGCAGGACAACCAGACAGGAAGTAGAGGCAGGTGAAAGAGAGTAGGAGAATTCTGGAAAGAAGGAAACTAATTCCTCTGTAGTCATTTCCCAGACACAGAAGAAGCAAGATGTGACTTCCTTGCTGAAAAAGGTACTAAGCCGTGTGGCTAACATAGACAAGAATAATGGACTAATATATGTTATAAGAGTTAATAAGAAGCCTGAGCTAATGGGCCAATCAGTTTATAACTAATATAGACCTCTGTGTGATTTCTTTGGGACTTAACAACTGCGGGAACCAGGCAGGACAGAAAACTCAGACAACAGATAAGAAACATTTTCTCCTCAAGAATTTCTTGGAAAAGGTTAAGAAGAGATGTTATTTTTTGAAATAATAAAACTTTTAATGAAATTTTTCCTGCCCTTTTTTGCTTCTTATTGAACTCTATATTTTTCTCTGCTCCCCTCCCTGCCTCTTCCTTCAGCCCTCCCCCAAGTTTCCCATGCTCCCAATTTACTCAGGAGATCTTTTTCTACTTTATGTGTCTCTTAGAGTCCTTGTTGTTGTCTAAGTTCTCTAGGACTGTGATTTGTAGGCTATTTTTTGCTTTATATTTAAAAACCACTTATGAGTGAGTACATGTAATAATTGTCTTTCAAGGTCTGGGTTACCTTGCTCAAAATGATGTTTTCTAGCTCCATCCATTTTCCTGCAAAATCCAAGATGTCATTATTTTTTCTGCCGTGTAGTACTCCATTGTGTAAATGTATCACATTTTTCTTATCCATTCTTCGGTCGAGGGGCATTGAGGTTGTTTCCAGGTTCTAGCTATGATAAACAATGCTGCTATGAACATAGTTAAGTACGTGTCTTTGTGGCACAATTGAGCATCCTTTGGATATATACCCAAAAGTGGTATTACTGGGTCTTGAGGAAGGTAGTTTCCTAATTTTCTGAGAAATTGCCACACTGACATCCAAAGGGGATGGACCAGCTTGCATTCCCACCAGCAATGCAGAAGTATTCCCTTTTTCCCACAACCTCTCCAGCATAAGTTGTCATCAGTGTTTTTGATCTTGGCCATTTTTACATGTGTAAGATGGAATTTTTAATTTGCATTTCTCTGCTGGCTAAGGATGTTCAACATTTCCTTAAGTGTCTTTCAGCCATTTTAGATTCCTCTGTTGAAAGTTCTCTGTTTAGGTCTGTGCTCCATTTTTTTATTGGATTATTTGTTGTTTTGATGACCAATTTCTTGAGTTTTTTGTATATTTTATGTGGGGTTGGTGAAGATCTTTCCCCATTCTGTAGGCTGTCGTTTTGTCTTGTTGACCATGTCCTTTGCTTTACAGAAGCTTTTCAGTTTTAGGAGGTCCCATTTATTAATTGTTTCTCTCAGTGTCTGTGCTGCTGGGGGTTATATTTAGGAAGTGGTTTCCTGTGCCAATGCGTTTGAGTGTACTTCCCACTTTCTCTTCTATGAGGTTCAGTGTGGCTGGCTTTATGTTGAGGTCTTTGATCCATTTGGACTTGAGTTTTGTACATGGCGATAAATTTTCTTGTAAAAGGTTAAGAAGAGAGGGTTTTTTAAATTTTTATTTATTTATTAAAGATTTCTGATTCTTCCCCGCCACTGCCTCCCATTTCCCTCCCCCTCCCCCAGTCAAGTCCCCCTCCCTTGTTAGCCCAAAAAGCAATCAAGTTTCCCTGCCCTGTGGGAAGTCCAAGGACCACCCACCTCCATCCAGGCCTAGTAAGGTGAGCATCCAAACTGCCTAGGCTCCCACAAAACCAGTTCGTGCAGTAGGAACAAAAACCCATTGCCATTGTTCTTGAGTTCTCAGTAGTCCTCATTGTCCACTATGTTCAGCGAGTCCTGTTTTATCCAAGGCTTTTTCAGATCCAGGCCAGCTGGCCTTGGTGAGTTCCTGATAGAACATCCCCATTGTCTCAGTGTGTGGGTGCACCCTTCGCAGTCCTGAGTTCCTTGCTCATGCTCAAGAGAGGTTTTTTTTTTTTTTTAATAAAAAAAGAATTAACTAATGAGGCCATCAAGTGCTGGGCTTTCTTTGTTAAGAGCCTGTTCATTACTGAGGCAGTGTCCTTACTACTTACGGTTCTATTTAGATGTTCTGTTTGTTCATGATTCAGTCATAACAGGTTTTCTAGGAATTTGTTCTTTTATAACATTTATCTAATTAGATGTTGTATTAGTGTTCTCTAAAGGAACAAAACTGTGTACTCACTTTCTCTTCTATAAGGTTCAGTGTTACTGGCTTTATGTTGAAGTCTTTGATCCATTTGGACTTGAGTTTTGTGCATGGTGATAGATATGGGTCTATTTTCATTCTTCTACATGTTGACATCCAGTTATGCCAGCACCATTTGTTAAATATGTTTTCTTTTTTCCATTTGTTATTCTTTGCTTCTTTGTCAAAAATCAGGTGTTCGAAGGTGTGTGGATTAATATTCGGGTCTGGGTCTTCCATTTGGTTCCATTGATTCTCCTGTCTGTTCTTATGCCAATACCAAGCTGTTTTCAGTACTGTAGCTCTGTAGTAGAGTTTGAAGTCAGGGATTGTGATGCCTCCAGAAGTTCTTTTATTGTAAAGGACTGTTTTGACTTTTCTGGATTTTTTGCATTTCCATATGAAGTTGAGTACCGTTCTTTCAAGGTCTGTGAAGAATTTTGCTGGGATTTTGATGGGTATTGTGTTGAATCTGTGAAACTTCTTTTCAAATGGTTAGTCAGGATAGTCCAAATGACTCACCAAACAATTCAGACTCCGAACCAGAGACTTCTGCAGGAGGAAATCCAGACCAGGATTTACAGAAACAGGTCTGAGCCCAACCTAGGATAGAGCAGGCCTGAGACAGCAAACTCCAAGGGAGCAGAGCAAAGCCCAGGAGCACTGACCTATCCCAGGATCACAGAGAAACCAATGGAGTAACCAGAACTGTGGCACTGACAGTACCACAAGGAACAACCATCTGACCTTTGGATTCACTGGCACCTAGAAGATTAATCAACAGAATCTCAGACAGCCCCAACCACACCTATTAGAGGAAAAGATGAGTAGAAAAGGTAAGATCACACGCTACACCACAAAGAGCAACACAGCACCAGTAAAACCTAAAGACCCTACAACAATGAGACTTGAACAACCAAAGGGATTTACTGATGTCTTCCAATTTTTTGTTTATTTTCCTCGATTTCTTTGAGGGAATTTCTCATTTCCTCTGAAAAGCGTTTCAAACATTCTCCTAATGTTATTTTTTAGGTCATTTTCTTCTACTTCATCTCTATTTGCTGTCTCAGGCCTGCTCTATCCTAGGTTGTTGGCTCAGACCTGTTTCTGTAAATCCTCTTCTGGATTCCCTTCTGCAGAAGTCCCTGGCTCAGAGTTGGTCTTGAAAACGTCTCTGGCTCCAGTCTACTGCCTTGTATTTCCCAGGCTCAGGTGTGCTCAAACCCCCAGAGGACCTGGATCAGGCTTACTCCCTCGGAGGTCTCAGATTCATGCTTGGACTAGCAGAGGATCCAGGTTCCTACCTACTCCCTTTGATGTATCAGACCAACACCCAGACCCACAGAGGTCCTGGCTCAGGCCTACTCCCTCTAGGTCCCAGACTCACACATGGCCCTAGAGATCTCTGGTTTCTGCCTACTCCCTCAGAGGTCCCAGTCTGCTAGTGTCCCGGGACTGGATTGGCTCCTGGTTCCCATTCCCGTGGAGCTTGCTCCCTCAGGTTCACTCTGGCCTAGGTAGCTGGTTCAGTCCCACTCCTGTGGAATTGTCTCAATCCTGCTCCAGCCCAAGGTAGAGTTTGTTGCCTAAGGCCTATGTTTCTGTTTTTTTTTTTTTTTAAAGCAGGGTTTCTCTGTGTAACCCTAGCTGTCCTGGAACTCACTCTGTAGACCAGCTTGGTATTGAACTCAGAGATCTGCCTGTCTTTGCCTTCCAAGTGCTGGGATTAAAGGTCTGTTCCACCACCGACCAGCCCAGGCTAATCTTGAATTCATCTTCTAGCCAAAGATTTCTCTGAGCCGCTGATTCTCTTGCCTCCACCTCCCATTTGCTGAGATTACAGGGATTGTACTACCCTGTATGGTTTATGCAGTGCTGGGGTCTAAACCCAGGCTTTCATGCATACTAAAGAAGCACATTACCATCTGAGCTTTAGTCCAAGAAACTTTTTTTGCAGTTCACCTTTCTTTAATGTACACATTGACTAGAAAAGATACAAATTCAGTTCTACTTATGTTTATAACCAAACAAGGTCAAGGTTACTTCCCTGGCTTAACTGACCTTACTTGGAGGCATTTCCAAACCTCAGTTCTTCCGTTCTGTTCTGCTCTTTCCTATTTTACAGAAGATGGATGGTAAAAGGAGTTTTGAAATATTAATATAAATTATTAATAATAAATTATAATTTAGCTTTTTATTACTTCAATCCTACTCCTAATTAGTTTTATTCTATGATTTTATAGGTGCTTTTCTTGGACCTGTCAGAGAATTTTTATAGATAACCAGAGATGAGAAAAACACATTTTTGCAAATATAAACTAAAACTAATGAAAACATTATGACAATGTCCAATTATAAGTTGTCACCCTTTCAGTGGAATGGTGTTTTGTTTTGTTATAATTTTGTCTTAACAATCAGTAACATTATTAGCAATGAACATATGCTTTCCTTTTTGCATTTGCCTGTCCAGTTGGGAGACTCTAGATTTGTGAGTCAGTTGAGGATTTTTTTTGACATCCATATTATTTAAATGATTTCAATAACTGAAGTTTTCCCTAAAACTTTAGACTCAACCAAAGACCCAGCCAGAGCTTAGGTCCAAGCTTCTCCATGATGACTGGACACCAGAATATTATGGGTTTCACCTGAGATTTTGGCTAGTCATTGGAAAATGCAATCTAGTTTCTAGGAAATTTTACAATTTCACCACTGACGTCATTATGCTCCAGGCCAAGAAAACCTGCTATAGTTGGTGGGTCTGTCATTAGATTTTTTTATGAGTCTAAAGTTTGAGAAAAGAAACTTCTTTTAATGGAAGTACTTATATAAGAAATGTGAACTGTTATTATTTTCAAGAAAAAACTCAGAAGTTTTTTTTTAAAAAAAATTTCTATTTGTTTTCACAGCCATAGATTAATCAATGTTTTCTTTCTTAAGATTTATTTATTATGTAAAGTGTTTTTGCCTGAATGTATGCCTGCAGGCCAGAAGAGGGCACCAGATCTTATTATAGATGGTTATGAACCACCATGTGGTTGCTGGGAATTGAACTCAGGACCTTTGGAAGAGCAGTCAGTGCTCTTAACCTCTGAGCCTGTTGGCCCTACCAAGGAGGAGGTTGCCCCAAGAGACACTCTCAGCGCGGTTGATGCAATAGCAAGAGGAATTTTTATTTTGCTCCCACGGCAGAGGTCACTCAGCCTCAAGAGGAGAAGGACCCCTGCTTTGTTTATTACAGGCTCTTTTTAAAGGGAAAAACCACAGAATCAAGGAGGGGGTCGTACAGAATCAAAAGGGAGAGTCCAGAAATCAATTGATCAGTGCTATGGTGGTTGCTGGGTTGGCTAAACAAGGAGGAACACTTGGAGGTTATCTGCAGGTCGTCTCACCCCAGTTTCAGAGTCTGGGTCTATTGAAGAAAGACTACAAAGGGGATGGAAAGTACTCAAAGCTCCCGTGCACACATGGTTGACTACCAGGGTCCTGGTTTCCAGGAAGGGGGGGTGCAGTAATGCTGAGGTGCCCCAAAGTCTTTCAAGCCATCTCTGAAGCCCAAAAACTCAGAAGGTTTTGTATGTTTTGTATCATGTTCCCCCTTTTTTAATGTTCATCATAATTTCTCTATTGATTTCTTTTTTATTCATTTTTAAGAGTATATTCTTTAATTTCCACACATTTGTTAATTTTCCAGATTATATTTTATCCTAATATGATTACAAAAGGTTCTTCATAACTAGGTGCGGTTATATATGTATCTATAATGCAGCACTCAGAAGGCAGAGGCAGGAGGTGAGTTCAAAGTCAGGCTGAGCTAATAGTGAGTTAAAGCAACACTAAGATATATGGTGATGCTGTCTTCCTTCCCTTGAAAACAACAAGCCTGGAATGTTGGTGCATGCCTGATATCCCAGAATTTAGGAGACTGAGACAGGAGGACTGTGACAAGTTCATTGTCAGTACACAGTGTCAGGCCAGTCCAGACTTCATAGCAAGACCCTGTTTCAGGAAAATGGGAGAGAGAGGGAAGGGAGAAGGTTGAGGAGAGTGGAGGGAGTGAGAGAGATTATCTGAGATGCAAGCAATGTGAGCATCTTGTACAAAACTGATTGAAGAAGGATATAAACATATGTGACCAGATTTAGTGCTCAGCTTGATAGTTAAAGAAGATGAAATATATACAGAAGTTCCCAAAGATACAGGTTCTCCAACATTATAATCATTGCCTTATACCTCACAGAAACCACAGGTTCCTGTTAGGTTACAATATAATTCCCTTTTAAAGTCCCACTGCTCAGATGGGTGGAGGTAGTGCACGCCTTTAATCCCAGCACTAGGGAGGCAGAGGCAGACAGATCTCTATAAATTTAAGGCTAGCCTGGTCTTCAAAGTGATTTCCAAGATAGGCTCCAAAACTACATAGAGAAACCCTGTCTCCAAAACAAAACAAAAGTTCCACTGCTCTCAGCCTTATTGAAGCATAGCATATACACTGGATCCCAGCCCCAGCACATCATCGGGGTCTTGGGAGATTATCATAAAAAGCCATGTTAAACTAGAGAGTTTGTAAGAGTCAAGATTACAGAATAAACCCAGCCCAGCTCCTTTTTTCCACTCCTATAGTATCTTGGTTCCCAGAAACCATAGCCATATCATCTTATCCTTGGTCAATGAACCTGGGGTACTCATTTTTGGACAATATACTGTTGTGGACATACTCACTGAAATCCTCATGAGAAGCAGTATCATAAACCTCATATTGGAAACAAATTGTATAAAGATAAAGTAGATGAAATATTTAATATGAAATATTAAGTTGTCTTAATTTAAAATTATTGTTTACTGTCTTCATTTAAAATTTTGAGTTTATCATTGTAAAAACAAGTGATGATAGATTATTAATAAAGGCAAAGTAATATTAAAGTAGACATGAGTCAAGTTATATGATTGGCTTATTTTATAGTAGTTCAGAATGTGTAACATGTGGCAAAATCAAATTTTTCATAGAATTCTATCACATTATGTTCAAGTCAAAGGTGACCCTCAAAGAGATATCTGCCAATTTAGCACTAGGGCCTATCCTTTAAAAGTACTACTCTAGATATATACTTACAATTTAATATGTACAAAAGTTTATCCTACACAACAGTAAAGAAATAATCATCACATTAGACTTGCACTAATATTACTAAATAGGTAGGGTATATAAAGTCAAAAATGTTCTACCTCCCCCTAAAGTGAAAGGAAGACTAAACAGGCATGATTTCAATCTTTTGTAATTAATTAAGACTTATTGTATAGCCTATTATATGATCTATGTTGGAGAATGTTCTGTGTGAAATAAGAAAAATTATGTATTCTGCTGTTTATGTGTAGAGTATTCTGTCTATGTCTGTTCAGTTCAATTGGCCTGTAAAATTGCTTGATTCTTCTGTTTCATTGCTGTTTGCTTTATATACATTGAAACTCTCCTGTTTGGTGCATGTATATTTTATAAATAGTATATATTCTTGGTTGTAACATGACAGCCTGCTTTGTTGGGGTTTCTGTCCTGCCCAGTTCCCACAGCCAGTAAGCCCCCAAAGAAACCACACAGAATTCTACATTAGATGTAAACTGATTGGTTAGCTCAGGTTTCTTATTAGTCCTTATAACTTATATTAACACATTATTCTTATCTATGTTAGCCACATGGCTCAGTGCCTTTTTCAGAGGGGCAGGTCACATCCTGCTTCTTCGGTGGTCTGGGCAGGACTGGAGTGGAGCTTCCTTCTTCCCAGAATACTCCTGTTCTCATTACCCCACCTCTACTTCCTGTCTGGTTTTCTCACCTATACTTCCTGCCTGGCTTTTGGCTGATCGGCGTTTATTTAAAACGTAATTCACAGAATACAGAATTGTCCCACACCACTTGGTGAATTGGTCCTTTTACCAATATACAATGTCCTTTTCTGTTGTCTCTTGTGAATTTGTGATTTAAAGACTTTATTTTTCTGATATTAGGATAGCTAACCCAGCTCTTTGCATGGCTATCTTGTCTTCAACCTCTTTCTCTTTCTGTCTTTTCCTTCCTCTCTTCCATCCTCCCTCCATAGCTGTTGATTAGTTGCTGGCTTTTACAATACATCTTCAATTCAGTGCAATCTTATAAATTCCTCAAACTATGATTGCAACTCTTTATTATAATTTTTTCTTTATGAACCTCGGGTTCAACAATTTTAAATGTCTTGTCTTCAACATTGTGATTTCTCTCTGTTTGAATCTGCTGTTGAATATCTTTACTGAAAATTTTTGATTAATTTTAGAATTTCTATGTGGTTCTACTTTCTAAGTTCTGTATCTTTGTTCACAATTGTCTTTTGTTCATTGTATCCATTGTTGATTTCTTGTAGTTCTTCAGCTTTGTTTTCTTTGAACTCATTGTGCATATTTAAGGCAATAATTTGAAAGTTAGGACAATCATTTGAAAGTGTGCTGCATTACTTTGCCATTGCTGTGACAAAGAAATTTATTAAAGAAAACATTTAGGTGGGCTTTTATGTTTTCCGAGCGTTAGTGTTCATGATGCTGGAACAACTGTGTGGCTGCAGGAACAGCTGAAAGCTCACATCTGAATTTGCAAGCAGGAGGCAGAGAGAGCTCACTGGGGATATAGCATGAGTATTTCAAAACCCCAAAGCCCCCCCCCCCCAGTAACATACTTTCCCCAGCAAAGCCATACGTAATCATCCCCAAACAGCCTCCAAGTATGTGGACCAAGTACTCAAGTGTCTAGTACTTCTGGGGAGCATCTCATTCAAACCATCACGGTGCTACAAGGGTACTATGTCTTCAGGGCAGTGTTTTCCTCTTTTCCTTTCTTTCCTTCATTTTTCTTTGCTCTCCCCTTTTAAATATAGTCTCTCTATATAGCCCTGACTGGCCTCAAATTCAAAACCCTCCTGCCTATGCCTCCTGAGTACCAATTAATTTTTCTTCCTTTGAAATGGGTATATCTTGTGCTTGTACATCTTGTGTCTGTCAAACATTGTAAATTTAGAAAAGTAGCTATGTTTTTAGATTTTGTAAACTAGTTCTGTGCCTGAGTAGACCCTCATCATGCCAATTAGCAGTGTGTGTTCTGAGTCTTGGAATCAGTCCCCAGAGACTTGAAGTCTGTTCTTTTCTGAGTGTGTATGTTGCTTAGATTTGTGCATGTGTTTTTGAAATGCTCCCCTATACTTAGCTGATTTCAAAGATATTAATTTCCAGGAATCTTACTTTAGCCTCTTTGGGCTATAGATTGCGTATTCTATTACTCTACCTATAATCTTACCTTAGGCATAAATGGACCTCCAATCTCCCTGTACCTTTCATACAAAGTGCCTGACACTTTATGGCTCTTGTCAGGCTAGGAATTGAGTTGTGCTAGTGTTCTCCATATGAGCTCTTCAGTGAAACAGACCAGTCGTTCAGGCAGACTTCCAGACAGGTGAGCGTGCTGTAACCAGGTCTGTCCTGTTCTCTCTAGGCTGCTGCTTCCTTCAGTTTGTCCCAAGATATATCAGACAGGGGGCAGGGAAACAATCAGCAAAAGTGTCATGGAAATTCCTTCGGCTTTGAATTGGACATTTTAATTTGGGGGGGGGGGAGGGTATTGACCTTGTTGTTGTCAATCTTGGACTATTTTCTAAGGATTTTGCAAAGTCACTTTATTAATCTCCTGGATAAAAAATATCCCCATAGAGAAATGAAGTACTGTCCTTTCTGTTGTTGTTTGGCTGTCATAACTGTTGTTTTCTCTGTGTAATATTTTGGTATCAAACTTGCAGTTGCTTCATAAAATAAATTAGGGGGATTTTAATTCTATTTTAGGAAAATTATTATTACTTCAGAATTAGTTGATGTAGGTTGGTAATAGTAGCATGCAAAGCCTTGGTTTCAACCACCAGGAGGTGGGGAGAGAGGGAGGGAGGGAAAGAAGTGAGAGGGAGGAAAGAGCTCTTTTTGACATGTGCAAAATATTCAACTGTAAAAGGATCCACACTGTAAGCATTGTGTCAGAGGTAGTCCAGTCCTTATGTTTATGCTTTACTTTAAGTTATCTCAATACTGTGTTTCTTGATAAGTTGTCATTTTAAATGTTACAGATGATATATTTATCCAAGAATCTCCTCCTCTCAAAACAAAGTCCCCATTATTTTTTTTAAAAAATATATATTTTAGGCTAGGTCGTGGTGGCTCATGTCTTGAATCCCAGCACTTAGGAGGGAGAGGCAGGCAGATAGATCTCTATGAGTTAGAGGTCAGCCTGGTCTACAAGAGCTAGTTGCAGGACAGCCAAAGCTACAGTGAAACCCTGTTTTAAAAAACAAAAGCTCTCTCTGTGTGTCTCTCTGTCTCTCTTTCTCTCTGCATATATATAAATTGAAATAGTTATAGCTCTTTTCCCTCCCTTTCTTCACTCCAGCCCCTACCAGGATCTTTGTCCTGCTGAGTCTGTTTTTGTTGTTTGTGTGGGTATGGTTTCAAGGCTGACCACTCCGCATTGGACAACCAATAATGGGGCTCATCACTGGGAGAGGATAATTCTTCTCCTAGCAGTCATCAGTTACCCATAGTTCTTCGTCTAAGAGTGGGATCCAGCAAAAAAAAAAAAAATTCCCTTCCACATTAACACATCCACTGTTACTATTATTGTTGTAGAATTGTTTATGCCTCAATTTCTAAGACAGATTGTTTCACTTCCTGATTTTCTGACTCTGACAATTTTTCCACCCCTTCTTCTGAGATATTCTATGAGTCATGGATGCGGAGGCTGTGGTGTATTCATTAGACTGGGCTCCCCATGGTCTGTTGATCTCTGCATTGTTTTCAGTTGTGGTTTTCTGTGACAGGTTCCTTTTCCTCTAAAGATAGGGTATTTCATGAGGGTGGTACCTACACTTATCTATTGTTACAAGAACAAGGTTTATATTGTAGGAAGGGATTATTCTTACCTAGAAAAATGGTGGTAGTAGACTCTTTTCTTTTCTTTTTGCTTTTGGACACAGGGTTTCTCTGTAACTTTGGAGCCTATCCTGGAACTAGCTCTTATAGACCAGGCTGGCCTTGAACTCACAGAGATGCACCTGCCTCTGCCTCCTGAGTGCTGGAATTAAAAGTGCGTGCCACCACCACCCAGCACAGTCCAATACTCCATTAGCTTTGGGAAGCTAGCTAGGCTTCTAGTTCCAGACATGATTTCCTTCCTGCCAAGTGAGTAGGCCTTAAGTTCAATTAGACAGCTGTTGGTTGCCAGTGACATGTGAGTGTCACTTATTGCACCTTTATTCATATCTTGCCATGTAGGTTATTGTCATGGTTCATAGGTGTTGCAGCTGGGTGGGACCATTTAATTGCTGCTCTCCCTTGGCAGCTTACATAGTGTTACCTAGAATCATGGAAACTACAGCACAGGAAAGAGGCTTTTAGGTCAGATCCAGTTTGAATCATTGAAGTTCTTTGTCCTAAGTGTGTGGTGTCTTTGGTAATTGGGACCCATCCTCAACTCCTGAGGAGTAATCAAGCATCACATCTATAATTTATATTATTTTGGGAGTCACTTAAACTACCGGACCAACCATTTGAAAGGTTTCTCATGCCTTCTATTAAGGTTTTTGTTAGTTTATGCTTCTGGTGGGGAACATTGTCAGTCCAAAGGGCTTAGCTTATATGTGTGTGTATATAGATATATTATTTTATATTACACAGATAATACACAGATCAATTCCCTACTATATTATAAATCTTATCCCTATACCCACTCCTCTTCAAAGGGCCTCACTGTACAGCAAATGGAGACCATCACAGAAAAAAATCTTTAACCCTTTTACTGTGCTTTATTCCTTTTGTAGTGATACAATATGTTAAAATAGAATACAAAGCAATATCTTATCAGTGTTACTTTGCCCTCCGTGAAAGACTTAGTGAGCATTGACTTACAAAGTAAATAATTCTCAATACTTGGGGAAGTTTTGGGAAGGGGGTGTTTGTATACATGTGCACATTCATGTCGAGGCCATAGGTCGACCCCAAGTGTTTTCCATCTTGGTTTTGTGATAATTGTATTTTTTGTTTTATTTTGTTTTGATATAAGATTTATTCCTGGCCTAGAGTTCAACAAATAGGTTCCACTGGATGACCAGTGAGCCCCAGGAATCTATTAGTCTTAGCCTACCCAGTGTTGGGATTACCATTGATTGTCACTATACTTGACAATTTTTTATATAGGTCTGGGGATTCAACTCAATTCTTCATGATTTTATAGCAAAGACTTTACTAAGCTATACCTCTACATAGGTAATGTGTTTATATATTTCGTGCCATTAAAATTAATGTTATAACAAGGTCAACAGACATCTAGGAGAAATCTATGAGAATCCTTCATATTTTTCAGGACTTACAATATGCTGTGTGCTTCTTAGCAGTTTATACATAATAGTGCATTTCACTTTCAAAATGACTACATGAAATATTTTTATTTGCCTAAACTCTTCTGATGAAATAATGAAGCAAAGTTATGATAAACAACTCATTCTACACCCAGCTAACAAAGAGTAGAACCAGACCTCGAATCTAGGCAGTCTGATTTAAATGTCTGTCACCTTAGCCACTACACCACTTTATACTTTGAAGAACCCCAAACTGATCAGGTGTAAAGTACAAATAGAAAGCACTTTAATTTTGGAACATTTAAGTAAATTAAACTTTGATATTCTTAATAAAGTTGCTAATTAACAACATGAAAATAACACAATAGAAACATAACCAAAAGATAGAAATAGAAAATTCAGAACAATAACTAACACTAAGGGTGTTTGAAAAGGCCATATGGAAACATATTGCTTTATAAGCTTTTTATATATTCATATAAAAGAGTTTTAATTAGAGTTTCCCTACACAGTGGATAATGCTCTTTCCAGAAGCCATATGTTGCCATATAAAAAGCCTAGTGCCAGGTAAGTTATACCTCACTAGAGCTTTTGCTCAGGGGCGTCCTGAGAATCCATATCAATACAGGTTATTTCCATTGTTCTTGGGTGCCCACTAAAACTCAATAGTAAAACACTACTGATGAAGGTACCACATAATTTGGTCACAAGACATGGAGAAATCAAAAATGGCAGTGATCAGGAAGCTTCCTTACTGTTGGCTAGCTTTCATAGTCCCAGAAGGTGCCGTAGGCTGCTGTGAGAAAAAAGGCATCGGCAGTTTTTACCAGCTGTGAATGCTGTGAACCACAATAATGATTGGCAAGGTAAGATATGCCCATGGGTGCAATAGTGAAACAAATTTTATGGGAGTGAGGGAGTTTCGATGAGAATGTCCTTCATAGACTAGCTTGGTCCCAGATTGGTGGTGCTGTTTGGGTAAGTATAGGAGGTGTGGCCTGGATGTAGGAAGTATGTTACTGGGGATGGGCTTTGAGGTTTTAAAGCCTTGTGCCATTCTGAGTTCTCTTGAGGAGTTACAGAGAGGAGTGGAGGATGAATATGCTCGAAATGCATATAAAACAATATGATACTGAAACACACACACATATAATAGGGTCATAATAAGTCAAAGAAGCATATTTCAGAAATATTTTATATAAACATATACATGTACACAAATATATAGTTTTAGTGTTGTTCACTGATTTGTAAATACAAAATAAGACATAAATAACCAAACTCTCATCAATAATGGACAGAAGTAGACAGAAATTTCTGTCCTGCCCAGTTCCACAGTCATTCAGCCTCAGGCATACAGAGGCTTATATTAATTATAAACTTTTTAGACTATTGCTGAGGTTTATTACTAACTAGCTCTTACAACTTAAATTCACTCATAATTCTTGTCTATGTTTATCCACATGGCTTGGTACCCTTTCTTAGTAAGGCATTTTCATCTTGCTCTGCATCTGGCTGGTAACTGTGTCTTTAATCCTCCCAGAATTCTCCTAGTTTTGTTGACCTGCCTATACTTTCTGCCTGGCTACTGATCAATCAGCAGTTTATTAAATCAATACAAATGACAAATCTTTTACAGTGTACTGTTGAAGGGAGCACGGGCCCTTTGTTCATCCCAGCACCCGGCTAGCTTACATCCAAAATAACCACACAGAAATTGTATTAATTAAATTACTGCTTGGCCCATTATCTCTAGCCTCTTACTGGCTAACTCTCACATCTTGATTTAACCCATTTCTAATAATCTGTATGTTACCAGGAAGTCGTGGCTTACCAGGAAAGATTTAGCATGTCTGACCTGGCGTCTCCATGGCAGCTCTCTCTCTCTGACTCTGCTTTTCTTCCTCCCAGAATTCAGTTCTGTCTTCTTCGCCTATCAGGCCAAGCAGTTTATTGATTAACCAATGAAAGCAACACATAAACAGAAGAACCTCCTACACCAGTGTACGAGAGCACTATCCCACAGCATAGGACCTATCTAAAACTACACTTTAAAGGATCTACACTATACCATTAGTTGCAAATAGCAAAATGTATATATGACAGTATGCATATTAAGGTCATATGTAAAGCTTTCTCCATTTGTGTGCTATCTATTTCTCTGTTTCTAATGTTCAAACACATATTGTAACTATAATGTGATTAGGAGTTCTGGCCCCAGAGCACATTGCCATGGTTTAAATCAAATTTCTTAGCCTTTCTAACTATTATTCATCTTTCTTGTACATAAAATATAGTAAGGAAACCAACTTCATTTTGGGATTAATAGTTACCAGTGAAGCAATATGAAAATGAGTAGCATAATATGTCACACAAAGTAGTTCCCTCACAAAGCTTATATATTGGTATTAATACTGAATATAAATATAAATTTTTATTATTGGAAGGAGTAAGCAAAGATTATCGTTCCTTTCTATTTCCATTCTCCTCATCTCCACTCTGTTCTTCTGTCTTTCATCTTATTCTATTTTTATAACTTCTATCCAAATTTTCATATAAAAAAACAGGAACAAAATATCCTCCTACCCTACCTGGCATTCAAGAATTCCATTATCAGATCCTTTTAATTCAATGACCGGATAGCCTCTGAGTCCTGAATATGTGAAAACTTGTAACAATGAATGGGGCCGGCTTGTTGGGGTTTCTGTCCTGCCCAGTTCCCCGCAGCTGTTTAGCCCAAAAGAAAATCACACAGAGATCTCTATAAGTTATAAAGCTGATTGGCCCATTAGCTCAGGGTACTTATTAACTCTTGTAGCTTATATTAACCCATTATTCTGATCTATTTTTGCCATATGGCTCTGTACCTTTTTTCAGCTGGCAGATCACATCCTGCTTCCTCAGTGGTCTGTGCAGGATTGGGAGGAATCAACTTCTTCCTTCCTGGAATACTCCTGTTCTCATTGCATCATTTCTACTTCCTGTCTGGTTTTCCTGCCTGTACTTCTTGCCTGGCCAATCAGAGTTTATTTAAAACATTACTGACAGAATACAGACAATTCTCTTGTACCAAAACTTTATCCTCTGGCTTTTTTCTCATAAAAAAATCTCTAATAAAAATTCTTTACTTTCTGTTTGAGGCATAATACTTCTGTTCAAAAGTCTTTTCCTTTCCTACTCTAGGTCCCTAATCACTGGCCCTTGATGGCACTCCTATAACTTTATCTTGGAATATTTGTTTCACTCTCAAACCCTCTCAGGATCCTTCCTTGTTTTTACTGAGAGAGTGTAACACCTATACAAAGTACTATAGCAATAAGCACCATACTAATTAGGAATGTGAGTTATTTACTGAAACTGATTTTCAGCTCTGTATCATTCAGTAAAACATGGAGCTTGTGGAAAGAAAAATAATTATCTTTTAGAGGAAGGCAAGTGTGTACCTCAATCGTCTACCATAGTCTTTTGGATTCAGCTTCATCAACTGTAAACTTATAAGACAGGAGAAAACTCATAAACCAAGCATTGCTCTTTTTTCTCTTCTTGTTTCATTGGTATTAATGGTTTGGTTTTGGGAACAAAGATTATACCTTTAACCACAGAGTAATGGATAAAGAACATAGACTTTGCACCTTGGTCCTCTGGGCCTTCAGTGTCTACACACACACACACACACACACACACACACACACAATCTTACTATCACTAAGGTATATATCCTCAAACTCTTTTTCACTGTCTAGAGAATTTACTTACAGACACAAAATAGGCATGCTCAATCATGCCCTCAGACACAAAATAGGCATGCTCAATCATGCCCATCAGCCATACAAGGTAATGCACTGATATGGTTGTCAGGAACCTGAACCCTGAACTCCAAGTTCAGCTCTTGATGAGGAGATTATCCATCACCTTTTAGCTCAGCTCTTGAGTAGGGATAGATCATAAACTTATATATATATATAATATGGAGAGAGAGAGAGAGAGAGAGAGAGAGAGAGAGAGAGAGAGAGAGAGAGAGAGATTGAGACAGCTATAAACAATCAAATTATGGCATTTGTAGAAAATGAATTTAACTGCACATCATAATATTTAAATATCATAGGCCAAACTTAAAAGGGCACATTTGCACATTTTTATACTGCATGGTTCCTCTCATTTGACCATTGTTCTGGCTACTTTTTATGTCAAATTGACACAGCCTAGAGTCATCTGAGAGAAGGGGGTCTCCACTGAGAAAATGTAATCATAATAATCGTCTGTAGGAAGACCTGTAGGGCATTTTCTTAATTAGTGATTGATAGGCCCAGTCTATTGTGGTTGCTATCACTCATGGTCTGATGGTCCTGGGATCTATAAGAAAGCAGTCTGGGCAAGAAAGGAGGAGCATGCCAACAATCCGTACTCCTCCATGGCCTCTGCATCAGTGTCTGCATACAGGTTCCTGCCTTGACTTCCCTCAGTGATTGACTTAGAAGTTGGAAGGTGAAATCAACCCTTTTCTCCCCAAGTTACTTTATGTCACAGTGTCTTACCACTGCAATAAAAACCCTAACTAAAACAGACATCCTAGATTTTATACACCATATACCATATCATGTGACATGAAAGCTGAAGTCAAACTGAGGGACGGAATAGGATTGGCAAAAAGTAAGAAGAGGGTGTAGGGAAAGATACGGCCAAATTAAAATACATTTAAATTAAAATGACAGTATGAAACCATCACTGTGTGTAATCAATACATGCAAATAAAAGAAGATATAAAAGACAATAGGACATTTGGAAAGAACAATATTTCTAGCTGGGTGTGCCAGCATATGCCAGTTATACAAACAACTGGGAAGTGGAGGAAGGAAGATAAGATGTTTGAGGTCATCCTGTTCAATTAAGGACTCTGTGTCAAAACAAAAACAAAAACAGTGATCAAACCAAACAACCAATAAACGCAAAGAACATGGTTTCTGCTGCAGAGTAGAAACTGTTCCAGGAGAAAAACTGCTTTGGAGATCAGACAGTGGGGCTGGAAAGACCTTGGCCAGATGAGTGCTATCACCCTCATACACCAAAAGCTTGTTTGTAAGATTGCTGATAAAGTTTTGTTGGCCCCCAGGGACACATTGTCTATTGTCTCTGTGCATGTGCAGATGCCTCTCCAACAGCATCATTTTAGCTGTGTCTGTGAACCTCATAAAATTGCTTTTCCTGGCTTTCTCCATTGTGCACTATCACTGGCCACTGCTGCAGGATGCAGCAAGAGTTTTCCCGAAAAAACAGATCCCTGCTTTCTACAGAGACAGGCCTGGGTCACGAGCCCGACTCCCACACTCAGCCTCTCGGTAATGATGTGCGCACACACCCTGTGACCCCACAGCAGATGCTGCTTTCAATTGCAGTTTCCTGGTGGATGTGCCGCTCTAAAATGGAATTGCAGTTCCTCTAGGTGACAGAGGAGGGGCTTGTGTTCTCCCACCAAGTTCTCCCCTTGTCTGCTAGCAAGCTGTTGGGTACCCTGCAGAACAGAGAGAGGACCTTCCATGAGTCTCATTCTGGGAGCTGACTGAGCACACACCTGTGCATCTCTGGGACAGGTTCCTCCATGAATCAATGCTCAGGGACCAGTCAGGTGACAAAATAAAACCTGTGTCAGGAACTGTCCTTCCTAGAGGCATATAGCGCACCAGATCACACTAAGGGTCCCAGGAGGAGGCAATGTCCCTAAGCCCTGTGTGACAGACAGCTGAAGGCACTCGGGAAAAGGGCAGGCTGCCACAGACCTCCTGCTGGAACACGAGGCTTGGTTGAGAATGTGAATTTGGATCTTAAAGGACTAGTGCCCCCCCCCCGCCCACATGAAAATACATGTGCAAAGGAGCCAGCACTGATGCTGTCAATGTCTTCCCCTGTGCAGATTAGAAGGGAGAAGTACGTGTTGTCACTGGGCATGGAAGTTCCTCCCATGGGTCAGGATGCAGCTGTGCTTCTTGTAGGTGGTGAGGATCAAGGCTACACAGCTGTGCACAAGGGGACAAGAGGTCAGCTCCAGTCACCGATCTAGGCAACTATTGGGCAAGCACACACACAGGTGGGGTGTCATCCTCTCTCAACTGATACCTTTGGTACTCCCCTGAGAGTACCACTGTGGATGTGTGTGACCACATGGGTGTGCTGTCCATCAGCTATAGCTTCTCACGGGGAAGGCAGTACTGTAAGTACCCTCTCTCTTTCTGTTTGTGCGTGTGTAGAGTGTGTGTGTGTGTGTGTGTGTGTGTGTGTGTGTGTGTGATCTCTGGTGTCTTCCACAGTCACTTTCTTTATTATTGTTTGAGACTGGGTCTCTCACTGAACAGCCCCAGGGATCCTCTTGACCCTGCTTCCCCAGTGCAGAGTCAAAGATACCTTCAGCAGGTCCAGCTCTTATTTGGGTGCTGGAGACTGAATTCAAGTCGTCAACCTTGTGCAGTAAGCACTTTACCAATGGAGTCATGTCTCGAGAAGCTGTCTGGCATTTGTTAGACCAACACGCAGTGGTGGAAAAGGTTCGTCTTCCTGTCAGTCCTCCATCTCCCTTTGACTCTTTCTGCTTCTTCTCAACTGCTTCTTCATCGTTTTCTCTTTCCTCTCTGGTCCATCTGCCCTCTCCTCCTTTCCTCTTCCCTCTCTCCTTTATCTTCACTTCCCATTTCACCTTCATCTGCTCTCCAGCCCAAACCTCCTCCAGGTGTCTACTTAGGATTGCACTCTACCAACCACCTCAGTGCTCCTGATACCTACCTCTGCTTGGCCTGGCACGGTGGAGGCTTCCTGAGTCATGTCTGCTCTTTGCTAAAACATTTTCTTGGTCCACTCAGAAAGTCTCACTCTGACCCAGCTGCCAAGAGTTCAGCAACTCCAAAAATTCAAAGATCAGTGTTAAAGTAATCCTGCAAACTTCCCTGCCCCTTCTACAACCAGCTGGTGAGTTACAGATTCCCCCTAATTCTTCACTATTGGTTTTAAGTCATTCTGTGCTGCCTTTGAGCACAGCCACCATTCTCTCCAGGTGTCCTTTCAGAGCCTCCCAGATTAGGATGTGGTGGCTAATACCAGTAATCCCAGAACTTGAGAAGTGGACAACGGAGGATCAGGACTTCAAAGTCATCCCTGGCTACACAGTGAATTAAGGGTCAGCTTGGACAGCATGAGTCCCTGTCTCAAAATTAGAATTAAAATAGGGTTTGATTGAGGGGTGGGGAGAACATGAGATATTAAAGTGAAATGCAGACAGATTGGGGGAAAAGGGGCACAGCTGTGGAAATGAGAGTCAGGGCTACGAGTGTTCTGAGTGTGCAAGGCCAGACGAGAGTCAACCAAAGCAAAGCATGCATGGGGATGCTGGAAGGAAACCTGTGCTTTGTTAGCTAATTGAGTAAAACACACCCAAAGGGAAAGAAGAGAAGAAAAGCATCCTGGTTAGAGCCACACAACCTTTGCCTCTGGTCAGGAGCAGGGTCCTCAGCTTTGCCTGCAGCCTAGAGGTCAGTGTTTGGGATGTGATCCCCTCACCGTGGAATATGCCTTTGCCCTGTACCCTATTGCAGAAAGGCTATCAGAACCCTTCAAATTAACACCATGTGTCCCCAGGCAAGATGTCCCAGGGAAAAGTCTCTGGAAATCATTTCCAGACACTGCTCAGGAAGGAGCTAGTTCACAGCGAACTCCCAGGAGTGGGCAGGAAGGAGGTCCTTCCTCCCTTTCCTTGGCTTCTCACCTCCCTCTGAAGGAGCATTATCTGTTTCCAGAACTCAGAGTCCCTGGGAGAATTCTCATCCCGCCTTTCAAGTCACGCAGACTGTCTATAAAACCCAGCGATCCTTCCATGCTCCCACGGTGACTCTTGGCCATGTGCCATTGTGTGAGTCTGCATTAAGTGCAAGGACAGCTGTGTCCTGCTATGTTGGACTCTGTGGCTATAGACAGGCCACTCCCCGTCAGGGCTTCAGGACTCTGTGAAATGAGGGGCAAGACCATGCTGGACTCAACTGGAGGCTTGATGGGAGCCAGAGTTCTGGGTGGTCCGGAACCCAGGAGTCCATGCAGTTCTGCTTCTTTTGCAGCATGCATTGAATTCCAGTCTCTTCACTCCTGAGCCTCAGTTTCCCCGGGTGACAGCATGGCTGATAACTGAGGAGTCATGGAGTCCTCAGGTGAGGGTCTTGACCCAACCCCTATGCCCGTGTCTTTCTGAACCGCTCACCAGAAATCCCCACCAGAGATACAGAGTCTCTGTCATTCTCTGGATTTCTTCTTGGACGTGTCTTATGGATCGGTTTCCTCTGTGCTGGATGCTTTTGTGCCCAGGTAAGCCTCCAGGTCCCCTCGTCCTGGCCCTGTGGCCTGTGCTTATGGGCTTTTAATCACCGAAGAATGTCAGTTAGTGTAATTAACGTGTTCTCATCTTCAGTCTTGGCCTGTGTCGTTTTCTGTCTCCCTCCACCTTGGTTCTCTCCTATTTTAACTTAGTGAGAAGAGCTGCTGTCTGCATCACCATAGCAACCAGAGTTGAGGGCCAATTAAGCCATGACTGAGCCATTAGACACCTAAGCTGATTAAAGAGTCCAAAATATTGGCGGAAAGGAGACAAACAAGGCAGGTCCTGGCTGCAGCGATGTGAGGGGCACGGCCAGTGAAAGCTGAAAACCCTCGCAACCTGGGCTCCAAGCTGTGGGCCCGTGTGTCATCTCCCTGCCCTGCGTCCTAGGCCTCCAAGCCAGGAAAGGTCACCTCTTCCCTTCTCAGGGCAACCTTTCTGAATGAGTCCCTCTCAACCGGCCCCAAGCAGCAACTGAAGTCTGCGGTGCTAAAGGCCATTCAGCGGGACAGACAGGGCAGTCACACAATTCACCCTGAGTCCTAATTTCTTGGCCCCTCCCTCACCTTCCCCGTTACTTTGTGGCATTTTCGCCAATGAAAGGACCTTTTGCAACTTGCTGGTCCCAAACATGTCCCCTGTTGTTCTGGTCTGTGTTTGTGCGTATTTAATCCCACATGTACCAATTAGTGCAATTAAGACATTCAAATTATAATTGGACCCCCTTTCCTATGTGCCTAAGCCCCCGCCCAAGTTTCCTGCTGCCTTTCATTTCATCTACTGAATAAATCTCTTGCAGAATTGCCATAGCAACAGGCCACTGGGCAGATTAAACCATTATGGGTCTGGACACTGACACTCAAAACTGATTGTGGTTCTGGAAACTTGGATGGCTGAGCAAGAATCCTGGAATTCGGACAAGGAGGCTCATAGCTGGAGAGCAGAGGCAGCTCACCATCTTGGGCCTTGGTTCAAACCCTGACTCCTGACTTCATTCTGTCCCTGTTTGCTTTGGTAGGGGAAGAATGAGGCAACATCAGTTGTAGGTGGGGTGCCTATTATTAAGTGTGATTGCCTGAATTAGGATGTCAAGACATGACCCTTTAAATATTCCCTTCTAGGTATAACCTTACATTTCTGAGCATAACTTGTTCTGACATCCCCAACTCCTATGTTACTCGATGCATATATGCGAAACTTAATAAGGGTTTTTTAGTTTTGTTTTTCATTTTCTAATTAAAAACCTTGTACAAAAATCCCAGCCACAGACAGAACTAGTGGTACATGTTAAAGAAGAATTACAATGGAGCAATTTTTGTCTTTCACCGTGGTGACCAGTGAGTGCTGCTGCACAGCCCTGATTCTAAAGTCTGTGGTAGATCTGAACTTTAATTTAGATTTGCAAAGCAAAGGAGACAAGAATTAGGAGCTGAAGTTTTTGGAAGGTGTGACTGTTGCACTCTCTTCTTCCGCTGTATCTTTTGGCCTTGAAATCTGAATGTAGTAGGGCTTCAGTTCTTCAGGCTGCAGAGGATGTGGGTCATTGCTCATGAGGTCATGTCCATGGTAGGATTTGGGGAAGTCTGTGTCATCTCTGATGCTTAGCATTCCAGCAACAAGATATATCAATCTGTCTATCCCTAAGGCAATTCCTCCATGAGGTGTCCAATAGTCTAATGTCTGGAGCAAATGGGAAAGCAATTTCCCATGTTTCATTTGTAGTGCCGCCAGACTGTTGCCCTGTAACTGTGCTGTGCATCATTAATTTGGATAGAACTGCCTCCTCTTTCTCTGCCATTTTAAAGCAAGTCATAATGTTGGCGACACATCTTTTCAGGCTCAGTATAAAGAAGGTGAATGTTACTGGGGTGAGGAGCAGTAAATGGGCTGACTCCAGCTCCATGGGACTTTCTTCCTTGGCAAGGAAGAGTGGGAAATTCACCAGCAAAAGGGAAGAAAACAGTGCTGGACTATGGAGTAATAGTCCTCTCATTTCCAAAAATTCTGTGCATCCCATTTGTAACTTTCCCAACAAGGAGAATGTTTTCTTGTGCTTCCTTCCAGCAGTTAGTAGCACCATGTCTTCCTCTTGAATCTTCTGGTAAAGTCCACTCTTTCCTCCTCCGTTTTCAATTTAGCAGATTGCAAAGTCTAGTTCTTATTGGCACTCGGGGATATGGGCAGGACTTCCTGATTGAAATGGTCAGCAGCAAATTTTCTAATGAATTTAATGCCTTGGTTTTTGAAGTACTTTTCCTCATACACTCAGAATTTCCATAAAAAACACTAAATTGGAAGCCATAATATAAACAGAGGACATGGTGCAAATCCATGTAGGCTCTGTGCTTGCTGCTTCAGTTTCTGTGAGTTCATATGAGCTTTGCTCAGTTGATTTAGAGGATCTTGTTCTTGGTGTCCTCCATTCCTCTAACTCTTACATTCTGCCTCCTCTCCTGCAGGGTTCCCCGCACCCCAAGGGAAGGAATTTGATAGAGACATCCCATTTAGGACAGAGTGTTTCAAGGTCTCTCTCTGACTGCATAATGTCTGGCTGGGGATCTCCGTATTTGTTCCCATCTGCTGCAGGAGGAAGTATCTTTGATGGTGACTGAGCAAGTCAATTTAGTTATCTTAATGATTGCTGATCAGTAGTCTCATCACAGAATACACCTAAGCCACTCTGGAATATGAAAGAGTGCAAACTGCCTCTCTCATTTTCAGTGTTCTTGGAAAAGGACACTAATGAAACCTCAAAGCTTTCTGGTTTAAATTTCCTTGTTTAGTGTCTGACATTTTGATTGATTTGAGTTTTAGCAATAGATGCATGCCTTTGTCTTTTGATTAGTAAAGGCACAGTTATTAGCTGTTCCCTGTCATAGGAACCTGCTCTTCTTGTTAAAGAAAATACTACTCCTACTCACTCTCTCTGTGTCTGTCTCTGTCCCCCCCCCGTGTGTGTGTGTGTGTGTGTGTGTGTGTTGCAATGTTCTATCAGGGTCAGTGAGATGGCTTAAATGGGTAAAAGTGCATGCTTCTTAAGCCTCATGACCTGAATTCAATACCAGAACAAAACAAGAGAAACAACAACAACAACAACACACACACACACCACAATAAAATAAAAATGATATAAGAAATCTGACATCTGTTAATTTAGGATGCCTCATGATTTTATGAGGTGTTCTGTGATGATTTTTGTATAAGGAGAAGACATAGCACTCAATTCCACGTACTAAATTGAAAGTGGTAATGTGTCATCTAGGTCCTAGATTCTAGGACCAGATAGGAATATGTGTGTAGATAAGAGAGAAAAATACTAAGAGGACTCTTGGTTAAACTTGGCTCTTGGAACATATGTGCAAGGATAGGTGTAACCATTCTTAAAGGAGCTTGACTTCTGACTTCTGTTTAATTAAACAGAGAATCTTCATTAGTTTCTCTTTTTGTTGTGGAATATAAGTCCATTTCTTAAGTGTAGAAACATACGTATCCCTGTTTCACTAAAGAGCACCTCTTGGCACTGTATAGTAAAGAGGATTAGCTGGAGTCTGCAGATACAGCACAGTGGAGGAGCACTTGCCTGGTATGTGTGAGCCCTTGCTTCAGTCACAATGAAAATTATAGGGAAGGTAGTGGGAGAAGAAGTCGGGTATTTAATGAGTGGAACATCTAAAATTAACTTAAACCAAGATTATTAATGGAAACCCATGTTTTATTCCAGAGGTTAGTCAGAGGGATATTTAGACTTAAGTCCTGTATCTTTAGCTGATGCCATAAGACAGGGTATACTAATGGACTGATTTCTCAAATTGAATGCATTTGGTGAGGAGATTCAGTGTTATGTACCCTTCATACAATATGAAACAGCACGTACAAAGTCTACTGGTTTCTGGTCTATTGCAGGATTTCTCTGTAGATTATATTAAGCTGTTCAATTTTAGCTTGCAGGGTTTTGGTAAAGAGGTTGGCTAATGCCAAGTCAGGAAATAGAAGGAAATAAAAATATTGGTTTGGAGAGTCTCAGTCAGAAATGGGAGGAAAGCATAATTAAGAACTCATGGGAGGTGTTGAAGTTTTCCAAATGAGGCAAAATTTTTACTAAAATTACCCTGCTCTTTTGATCAAAAATGACCAAAATATTCTTGTTTAAAAGGTAAGTTTGATCATACTAGAATTGACCTAAATATACATATGCAGAGAGAGAATGGCAATTGGACCCAGAGGCCTTTTCAGTTTGATTTCCTGAAAAATTTTATATGCAATATAAGACTAGACTTCTAAAAGCCTCTCAAGGTTAGAGCTTCAAGCCAAGCATCCGCTAATGGATTTCATTAGCAATAGCTTTGGTTTGAGTGACTCTCTTCCCAAGGTCTCCAAGATATTGTATATTTTTTTTTGGTTCTGCTAGTTAATTTGATTTTTCCTACTTTTCTGTATAACTGCAAACCAGAGCTCTTTTCCTAAGAGAAGATGGTAAACATTGAATCCATAAAGTCATCTTTAATTATTTAAATCTGACATTCTAATAAAAACTTTGGTTATATAACATTTTAAATTATATCGTGTTAGAAGGATAGAATCTTATTGAACTTTTGCAAATAATTATATTGCAATGCAAATAAGAATATTAAGTATGAATTTCTAAAATTTGGAAGGGCCAGGTGCAGAGGAAAGATAAATATTTCATTGATATTTGCAAAAGTATAAACTACTAAGCTGGTATAAGTATAGATACTTAAAAGAAAATGAGAAAGGCTCCTTATATTCAGAAAAGGTCTCATTATATAGCTACCAATGTTTCAAACAAAGCTATAAGCATCATTTATCAATTGAGTCAGTCCTATGTGATTAATTCTTTTGTTTGCTTCATCTAAGGCTAGCAGTTTCATGAACTTGTCAATTTACACATCAGAGTTTGAAAAATCCTTACTCATTTCAATGGTATGAACTCACAGGTATGCAAGCAATATAGTCATGAAACAGTTTAGTTGATGGTTGAATACAAATATTTTCAGATACAAACCACAGTGAAATAAAAGCTGCTTATAGATAACAAAATGCTTAAGAGCCAGGGTTTGTGACATATGCTTGTAATCCCAGTACTTTGGCATCAGAATCAGAAGTATTACTGTAAATCCAAGGCCAGCATGGTATACATAGTGAGTTCCAGTCTAGATTAGTGGTTACATAGTAATATCCTATCTCAAAAAACCATAAATATAAACAAAGATACGTCTGATTCAAGTCAAGCATGGAGGCAAATGCCTGTCATCTTAGCACTAGGCAGACACAGAAGGATTTAAAGTTCCAGGTCAGTTTGGGCCATATGTCACATGTCAAGGGCCTGTTTTGAAGGAAAATGTATTTGATGAAATTTAATTTTACAATGAAATTTGAGTTTTCTTTCTGTACCAAAACAATGCTTAAAGTAGTAACTGAGATTACAACTGACAGTATTATACTAGATGCATCATAACAAGAGTATTGGCATATGTCTATGAACATTTAATTGAGCAAACAGGAAACTATCTCTCTTTAAAATTTCAGATTTTTAGGAAGCTTTCTCTTGTAACTAACTACTTTTCAGTTTCTAATGGAAGTTATTACCCAAAACTGGAAGAACTCGAGTCTTCTCAGATGAGCATGTAGACAAATGGAGAGTATAAACAAAAATAAAAATTTAAAAAGATGCAGGAGTGTTCCCTTTATGCCACAACCTCTCCAGCATAAACTGTCATCAGTGTTTTTTTTAATATTTATTTATTTATTATGTATTGTGTCTGTGTATATGCCTGCAGGCCAGAAGAGGGCACCAGACCCCATTACAGATGGTTGTGAGCCACCATGTGGTTGCTGAGAATTGAACTCAGGACCTTTGGAAGAGCAGGCAATGCTCTTAACCTCTGAGCCATCTCTCCAGCCCCTCATTTATAAAATCTTAGACACTCTGATTCTCGCTCTCTTCCCCAGACACAGCAGCTTCCTTGTGCATCTCACCTTCTTCACACTTGGCTGCAGACGGATTAATGAAACCCAGTTTCTCAATTAATCTTGTGTGGCTTAGCTATTAAGTAGTGAAGACTTTCTGTCATTCGAAAGTTTAGTGATTGACGGGGATTCATGAGCAGTGGGGCTTCCTCCAAGACCCAAATTAGGTACAAACCCCACTGAAACACCTGTTTTCCCAGAGAGATCCTTTATTAAGTATGGAAGAAAANTGGTTGTGAGCCACCATGTGGTTGCTGGGAATTGAACTCAGGACCTTTGGAAGAGCAGGCAATGCTCTTAACCTCTGAGCTATCTCTCCAGCCCCTCATCAGTGTTTTTGATCTTGGCCATTCTTACAGGTGTAAGATAGAATCTAACAGTTGTTTTAATTTGTATTTCTCTAATGGCTAAGGATGTTGAATATTTCCTTAAGTCTCTTTCAGCCATTTTAGATTCCTCTGTTGGGAGTTCTCTGTTTAGCTCTGTACTCCATTTTTTAAATTGGATTATTTGTTCTTTTGATGACCAATTTCTTGAGTTTTTGTATATTTTGGAGATCAGTCCTCTGGTGTGGGGTTTGCGAATGCAAGCTGGTACAGCCCCTTTGGATATCAGTATGGTGATTTCTCAGAAAATTAGGAAACAATCTTCCTCAAGACTCAGCAATACCACTTTTGAGTATATTCCCAAAGGATTCTCAATTATGCCACTAGGACATGTGCTCAGCTATGTTTATGGCAGCATTGTTTGTCACAACCAGAACCTGGAAACAACCTAAATGCCCCTCAAGTGAAGAATGGATAAGGAAAATGTACATTTATACAATGGAGTACTACACAGCAGAAAAAAAATTGACATCTTGGAATTTGCAGGCAAATGGATGGATCTAGAAAACATCATATTGAGGTAACACAGTGAGGTAACACATAGTAAGGTAACACAGACCCAGAAAGACAAATATCATATGTACTCACTCATAACTAGTTTTTAAACCTAAAACCAACAAAACCAGTCTACAAATCACAATCTCAGAGAACCTAGAAAACAATGAGGACCCTAAGAGAGACATACATGGATCTAATCTACATGGAAAGTAGAAAAAGACAAGATCTCCTGAGTAAATTGGGAGCATGGGGACCATGGAAGAGGATTCAAAGGGAGAGGAGAGGAAGGGAGGGGAGCAGAGAAAAAATGTCTAGCTTAATAAAATAAAATTAAAAAAAAAACAAGAGAGGAAAAATTTTTTTAAAGATGAGGTCTGATGAGAGAGCAGCTAGATAAAAAAATAAAAAAGGAACAATAACTATAATGCAGGTTATTCTGTCTTTAAATGTTTACTGCTGTAAAGGTGGTGGGGCTTGGGAGAATGGAGCTGATAAATGAGGTAGACTAAAGTGTCATGAAATAGCCAGCTTTATCCAGAGTATCAGACAATTTATACTCTGTGGGTTAAGTTGAGTCATATGAATAAAGCGTACAATCACAAAGGTAAGCTGCATGAGAAAAAAAAGTTTTTCCTTTGAGGTATAAACAAATTGAGGTATAAGCAATAGCTAGTTGTAATGGATAATCTGTAGTAAACTTGCTTCTATCTGCTACACTTGGGAGGGACAAGAAAACATAGACTGAGAAAAGTTCCATCTTTTTCAAGAAACTAGGGTCAAAAGACTCTTGTCTTGGTTTTCTGGAGTTTTCACAAAAGCGCTCAGAAATCTCCTCACATGACTCCATTCTTGGACCATGTTCTGACATTAAGGTTTCACGATATGGCATGCTTCTTAGTTCATTCTCAAAGTATTCTGTTTTCTGTTTCTCTGCCTGGATTATGTGCCTGCACAATCTCTGTCATGAGGGGGATCATCTGGGTTTGCATAATATAGTAACAAACAAATGGATACAAGAACTTTAAGTTTTGGGTGTCAGGGAATTATTATCTGTCTCACACTGGCTCTGCCAGACACAGGTACCTTCCATAGGAGACTGGACCTGAAGAGGGGAACAGAGGTAGTTCTTAGGCTTAGGGGACGAAGGAGAATAGGCTAGCTTTTTAAAATTTGGAAATGCTTATGATGTAATTGAGCACATATAAAAAAGTGAATTATTTTAGTCCTTGTCTTTTCACAAGGTGGAAGAAACTAATCCAAGATTGGGGGGCACCGATAAATCTCAGGGCCACTTTTGTATAAAAAAGACCCACTTAAGCTTTGATTTTTAGGAAAGCAAATTGTCAAATGCAAGCAAAACAAAATTTTAAAAGCCTCATCTCATTTAAAAATAAGAAATTTGGGTTCCATATGCTGTTCCGTGTGTCCATTCCCTACCAGTTCCTCAGGGGAAAATGAATAGGGTTTTCCCCTCAAACAGTGATGAGTGATAACCCTTGAGCTCTAAAGAACAGTAGCCACATTTTTAGAAGGTGAGGTGGGATTTCCCTTTGTATGCTGTGATTATCATTGATGAATAAAGAAATTGGCTTGGTCTATAGCAAGGTAGAACTTAGTTAGGCAGGGAAAGCTAGGCTGGATGCTGGGAGAAAAAGGGCGGAGTCAGAGAGGTCATAGAGCTGCCAGTGGAGACAGATGCACTGAAACTTTGCTGGTAGGCCACGACCTTGTGGTGATGCACAGATTAATGGAGATGAGTTAAATTAATATGTAAGAGTTATCTAATAAGAAGCTAGAGCTAATGGGCTAAACAGTGAGTTAATTAATACAGTTTCTATTTGGTTATTTTGGGGCTGAGCAGCCAGGAATCAACAGGCGGTCTCCCACAAGAAGGGACTCAACAGTGATTCCCCTACCCCTATCTAATTCAATCCTCAAATTCAATACTTATTCTTGGTAAGGGTTAAAATATCATTTATTTACAGTTAACAAACCAAGAGAAGAATTTAAAGTTATTATCATATCAGAGAAAACATTGATAGTTGTGAATATAATAAACTAAATTGAACTGAAAAAAAATCTGGGATCCTTTATGATAAAGGAGATTATTGTGATAAAACATAAAAGTTTAGCTTCCTAGTCATGTATTTTTAAAGTAAAGAAAAACCGTTTACAATAACTTTAACAAGCAGACAAACAATCCAAGAAAACCAAATTAAAGTCTGCATTTACATTAGTACATTATTGAATTCATAACACATGAAATTCCCTTTCTGTAAACCTTTTATAACTTTTTATATCCATTTAGTTTCACCTATTATTCCCTTTCTTATTAGATCTTAATAGAAAATTACACTTTTTCCTTAAAAAGACTTTTTTTATTCCTTGTATACATTTCCTTACCAAAATACATCTTATTTCCCTTACAAATCTTGTATATAGAGACTTTTTCCTTTACCTTTACTATTCCTAGTAATTAATTTGCATGCATTGATTAGAATTTGTAACTCCTAGTGGTTTTAATTTCTAGAAAAAATGTGAATGTATAGCTGTCTGTTATTTGTCAGCATTCCTTATGATATTAATAAATTTGTGAAAACACTGTTTCACAATTCCTAGAGTTATGTTTCTTTATGTTAAGTTTTTCATTGTAGAAAAACTATCAAGCAAAGATATATTTTGCTTCACTGTATTATATTTAAGGAAACCCAAAGTACCTAAACATAAATTTATACTTGTAATAAGTGCTTTCACAATTTATCTTACTTTGAAATTATCAATGATTATTTACTATCTCATATAATTCCAAAAGTATACATTACAAATGATTTAATGTATTTACAAATACATTTAAAAAATAAAATAGAGACTAAACATATGCAATAGATCAATGAAACAAAGTATTTCTGTGAAAAGATGAAATTAATAAACTATTAGCCTAGGAAAAAATGTGACAATATAAATAAAATTAATAATGAAAAAAAGAAATTTATACAGAAATACAAAAGATCAGTACTTCTTATTATAACTATATTCCAAAAAATGCAAAATGTAGGATAGATAAAGTTCTGGATATGTATTACCTACCAAAACTAAACCATGAAGTCATAGACTCAAAATAAACCAATAAGAAGTACAGTGAATCAGTAACAGTCTCTAAATAAAAAAAAAAGTCCAGACTAAAAAGATTCTATGTTGATTTCTATCAAAAACTTAAAGTATGGTACAAGTGATATGATGGGGAAAATGAAAAAGGGGGTCTACATAGAAAAGGAAAGGGATATAAATACAGAAGATGGAGAAAGGTGGTAAAATATCAGTAAGGATGTCTGAAAAGTCATGAGGAATCATACTATTAACTATCTACCTAAAAACCCAACACAATACAAGTCTCTGCATGAATATACATATATAGACCTTAAATGAAAATTTCCCATTTAGGATGGCAATGCTCACCCAAAAGCTAAAGACTATCTAACAAAAAATGCTAACACCAGGCACCAGAAATCCTCTTTTGAGTTATTGTCAATCATCCTTATCCAAAGTGACCCCCTAAAATGTTGCAGGCTATTGCTATTGCCCTTGGTTGCCTGCCAGAGGTGGAAGGTGAGTTTTTCTATAGATACCATTCATTTCAGAAATCGGGGCCCAAGACCCCTGAGTTGGAAATGATATGAAAACCTTCTCCCAGAGGAATAAATTTCATATATCAGAAGGCATTTTGCAGGCTTCCAGACAAAGGAAGAAACCAACAGTCCTACTCAACTTTGATGCATATGAACTACATCAATAACTAGGATGGCACAATAACTCTAAGGATGCAGTAGTGACATGCATATATGTTGGTGATAACCAACAGCTTTCTAATTTGTGTGAAGACATGCTCAATGAGAGGGAGATCATGCTTGCTCCTGGAAACCTAGCCAACTACCCAGGGCTAGTAAAGTCATGAATTTTGGAGGAGAACATATAACCACCACTTTACTAAACCAGTATAATCATTAACTACATTCTCAACATTTCTCTTCCCACCAACAGACATGTGTAGCCACCACCCTTCATCAGGGATACTTCTCTTTCAAACAGAGGCCATTATAGAAAACCACATCACAATGCAGAGTTGTGGAGCACACTCCCAACAGCTACATCTACAATCAATGTCTGCAGCTTAGGTTTAGCAAGCATTGCAGAAGAAAAAGCAGAAAGATTGTAAGAGCCAGGGGATCCAGTAAACCTGCTGGGAGACTATGTCTCCTAAAACTGTCAGAAGCTGCACACATAGAGAGTTATGAAATAGAATGTTTGTTTAACTATGTAAAGATGTTTTGCTGTGTTACCTTACCTGCCCAAGACACCGAATTGGTCTAATAAAAATTTGAACAGCCAATAGATAGGCAGATGAGGGATAGACAGTGTTTGTGGGCAGAGAGGAAAGGGGAGCTGGCCAATCAGCAGGGAGGGCAGCCAGCTGGGAGGCCAGCCAGGCAATAGGAAGCCAGCTAGCCAGTCATGAGGGGGCCAGTCAAACTTAGAGGAAGCATGAAAGCAGGATAAACAGTACATAGATGAGGTAAGCAAGCCTTGGGGTAGTATATAGATTCGTAGATATGAGTCAATTTAAGTTTTAAAGAAAACTAGCTAAAAACAAGACTAAGTAGGGTGAGTATTCGTAATTACTAATAAGTCTCTGTGTCATGGTTTGGGGGCTGGTGGTCCAAGAAAGCCTGCTACAATAGAGTCTCAGGAACATGACTGCCTAGTATGAGCTTAACAAGAAAAAGCAATGACATACTAAAGTGATATCAATTCTCAAATTATTCCAAAAACTGAAAGGGAGAAAATCCTTCAAAGCTAAATTTATGAAGCCAGAATTATCTTGATGCTGAAGCCAGAAAAGTACACAGAAAAGAAAAAAAAGCTATAGAGAACATAGATACAAAAATCTCAATAAAATACTAGCAGATTGAACCAAATAGCAAGTTAAAAATTCATCATGAATAAATATTGTTCCATATAGGTAAATCAATACATGTATCACATCAACAACACAAATGACACAGTCATATGATAATCTCAATAAATGTAGGAAAACATTCTGGTGTGGCATTCCCTTTTGTATGTTCTGAATATGTTTTATTACCATTGGTTAATAAAGAATCTGCTTTTGCCTATTGCAGAACAGAATAGAGCTAACGGGGGGGGGGGGGATTAAACTGAATGCAGGGAGAAAAAAGGTGAAGTCTGGGAGATGCCATGTAGCTGTTGAAGGAGACAGCTGCCAGAAACTTTCCAGTAAGCCAGTCTTGTTGTGATACACAGATGAATAGAAATGGATTAATTTAAGATACAAGAGCTAGGTGGAAAATATACCTAAGAAGTTGGCCAAGCAGTGTTGTAATTTAAATAGTTTCTGTGTCAGGTCTGGGCAGCCAGGAAAATGAAGGGATAATCTGTTTACAACATTCAGTAAAATTCAGCACTCTTTTGTGAAGAACTCTGAACACATTATGTATACAAGGAATATAATAAATGCTTTATAAACAAACTCTCAGTCAGCAGAGCATTGAATGATCATGAACAATAGAAGGATGTCCACTTTCACCCCTCTAGTTTAACATAAAACTGAAAGTCAACCAAAGGAATTAGACAAAAGACGTGTGAATAGGAAGTGACAATGTCCTTGTTTGTAGATGACAAGATTTTACATGTAGAAAAAATGAACTGTTAAAAGAATAGTAAATCTGATAAATGAATTTAGTAAAGTTTAAGCGTACAAAATCAACAAAGATAATTTGATAGCATTTCACACACAATATTGAGACTTCTGAGAAAGATATCATGAAAGAAATACTTTTCAAAATAATTACAAAAATACATAGGTATAACTGTAATCAAAGAAGTAAGAAATTTCTATAATTAAAATCACAAAATTCTAATGCAAGAAATTAAAGAAATATAAGTGAATGGAAAGACTATTTACGTTCATGAATTAATATAACTAATATTGCTAACATTTCCCTTCTAATCAGAGGTCTCATTGAGACCTTCAAATCACCCTTCAAAGCCCTTTTATATAGTTACATAAGAAGAGAGGAGATCCTGGACTCATGTCATAGAAACCAGCAACCAATCAGAATAGGAAGTTGCTCCAGTGCCTGGAAATCAATGCTTATTGAAATATTTGCTGCAGAAGTACTAGCTTTGTGGAAGGATATGTTCTTAGCTAGAGACAAGTGATTTACTAGGCCCCCATGATGGCTGATATTGTTTATCAACTTAACAGGACCTAGAGTAACTTAGGAAACAAACCTCTAGGACTGACTGTAAGGGCTCTAAAAAGTTTAACTAAGGAAGGAAGACTTGCTTTGATTACATGGCTCCATTTCATGCTCTATGGTCCTATATTGAAAGCAAGCAGAGAAAGAATTATTCTTTGTATCCTGACTGTGGGTAAAATGTGGCCAGCTACTTTCAGCTCTGTTATAAGGAGGCAACTTGTTTGTTTCCCAGCCGCCTGGCAGCTCAGACTCGAAATAATCACACAGAAACCATATTATTTAAAACACTACTTGGTCCATTAGCTCTAGCTTCTTAATGACTAACACTTATATCTTAATTTAACCCATTTCTAGTAATATGTGTATTGCCACATGACTGTGGCTTACCAGGTAAAGTTCACAGCGTCTGTCTCTGGTGGGACTACATGGCTTCTCTTTGACTCTGCCTCCTCTCTCTAAGCATTCAGTTTAGTTTTGACAGTCTAGTTCTATTCTACCCTATCATGCCAAGCTAGTTTCTCTATTAACCAATGATATTCACAGCATACAGAGGGGAATCCCACATCACCTCCCCTTTTCTGTTTAAATAAAAATGAAGGCTTTATCTTTAATATAGTAAAATTACATATAACAAAACAAGTATCAAGCAAGAATTATGCTTTTATCTTTTATCATAACTATGGAAAACTATAACTATAAATTCCTCAACTCCATCAAAGACTCCAGAAGGAGATAATATTACCTAAGTGTAACAGGAGGAGTGGGCTGCTTGTCGTCCCAGCTCCTCATGTAGCTTACACCCGAAATAATCACACAGAAATTGTATTAATTAAATCACTGCCTGACCCATTAGCTCTAGCCTCTTATTGGCTAACTCTCAGATCTGGATTAACCCATTTTTTTTTTATTAAATCTGTGTATCACCATGTGACTGTGGCTTACCGGAAGATTCTATCCTACGTCCATCTCAGGCAGGAGATTTATGGTGTCTGCCACTCTGCCCTTCTTCCCAGCATTTAGTTTTGTCTTCTTTGCCTACCTAAGTTTGCCCTATCAAAAGGCCAAGGCAGTTTCTTTATTCAACCAATGAAATCAACACAAATACAGAAGGACCTTCTATACCACCTAAGTAAACATGAAGTACATTGTAAGCAACTGCCAAAACTCTAGAAATGACAGAGACATCTCACTGTCTGGACAGTCACCCAAAGTTCTTTTGCACCATTGGAGCATCCATAGACAACCTACAGGCTTATAGTATCCAGCAGACTTTTCCATGAAGCTGAAAATTTAAAAGACAGTTCTGCCTATTGTGGCAGTTTGTCAGTCACTTTCTCCTGTGTTCTGCAGAATATTTGGCAGATTCTTTCATGAAGCAGGAACCCTGAAGGATGGTCTCACCTTTAGGCAAGTTCAGCAGTCATTTTTCTATGAGTCCTGCATATCCAGTTTGCACAGCATATCATCAAAGCAGTCCAGGCAAGAACAGTTTCTTGCCCAATGGCTAGCAAACTCTATGAGGAGCCTCTTCAATGCCCATCTTCCTCTTGAAGCAGCTTGGTACTGCCAGGAACAGATGTGTTTCACTGTCATGAAAAGTCCTAAGTTCTTAAAACACTTTAATGCCAGTCTGTAGTTTTTGGAAGGTTTGAAGAATGCCTATCCATCTGAAATACATTATCTGTCCATCTAGAAAATCTAACTAACATGATTACAAGCTTGACTATTATAGATGATTATTTATTAACCTATATTTCTTAATTATACATTACATTTTAATTGAACTACACAATCAGAATACCTTAGTCAAGAGCAGAAATATACATATAACAAAATTGACCTGAAATTTGCATCTACAGCCAAGATCCATACCAATGCAAATCTTTATAGTATATTCCCTTTTAAACGTAAACAAACATTTATAAACAATCATTTAGGGATTTTGGGTATAGCTCTCTCCAAACTACTTCCTGCTGTTTATTGGGCAAAGTAATTTTTTGAGGGGTGTTCAAGGCAACTTTTTAGGGGATCTTGGTCCATCAAATCACATTAGTCTGGAAGGATTCCACATGTTCTGATCCCCTGTGGAAACAAAAGAAGAACCTCCTTTTGAAAGCAACATATCCTTAGACTCAAAATTTGGAATCAAAATACCTTTAAAATATATATGTTGGTTACTTATCTCTTTCACAGTCAAAAAATTTAAAGAAAACACAATAATATATAAAATCCAGACTCTCTGTGAATTTTCCATCTTTACATGGGTTCTTTTTCTTCTCTCTCCCAAGCCTTATCCAAACACTGTGACCCATTTAGAGGTCTTTTTCATCTGAATTTGTTGTTGTGTATCTGAAATTGTTTTCTGACCAGAAATGCGTTGTAAAATGCTAAGTCCTTCTTATGAGCTTAAGCAGTGCCATTGCTAGAGGAAATACAGCACTTGCCGTTTGCCCTGCCCAGTCCATCATGGAGCTGTTTGCTGCCTCTGAGAGCCATGCTCACAGCCCCATTTTTAGGTATACAAAAAGTCTATGTTGCCATTAAGCAAGTTGTAGCACTCTGCTCACAAACCCCATTTAAATGATCCATCATTGGACCTCGCAAAAGAGTCAGATCCACTTGTGCTGGCGAACCAGGAAGCCACCGTTTTTTAAAGAAGCCATTCTGGTTTTACTGTACCCCTCTTAAAGCAGCCATGGCACCCCTGCTCCCCACGAGTCCATCTAGGAAAAAAATTGTGACTACCAAGAAATTGTGCTAAACTCTGTTCTTTTTGCCTAGTTGGCCATGTTTGCATGCCAATTTGTTGTAGGAAGCTGCTTGTTCATTCCTGCCAGTTCAAACCTGAAATAATCACAAAGAATCTATATTATTTAAATCACTGCTTGACCAATCACTTAAGTGTATTGCTAGCTAGTTTTTATATCTGGAATTAACCCATTTCCAATATTTTATATTTTACCATGAGGCTTGTGGCCTACCTGCAAGGTTCCAGCTGGCAGTGTGCATCTTTCCTCTCTGGCAGCTACATGACGTCTCACTGACTTTGCCTACTCTCTATCTTTTCCAGCCTGGCAACACTCTGTTAAGCCATTGGCTGAAAACAGCTTCATTATTCATTAACCAATAAAAGCAACACATATACAGAAGGACCTCCCACACCACTAGAACATGGCTCTTTCCTTACAGCTGTGCAGGGATACCAGGCACCAGTTCCTGCTACCAAACAAATACATAAATGAACATATGTTCCACAGATGAATTTCCATAGCTGCATCTCCTTCACTTAGAATTGTCATATATATATTTCATAAAAACTACAAGATAGTACACCTCTCTGGCTCACTCTATTATGTCCATCACAGTTCACTCCTTAACCTACTTCTGTAAAACTGTACCTACCTCCTCGCCAAAAATATTGGTTGATGATACCTAGAATGTAGACATAAGAAATCTTTACAAAATGTTTTAAAAACTTTCCACCCATCTCTATCAGTGAGTAATACGCCACCTTACTTCTTGTTGTTTTGTGTGAACTATATATATATTCTTGTCAAAACCAGGACCCATGCTTTGCTATATCTGGTAGTTTCTCACTCATCGTTGTTTTACCTTTCTCTGCTGGATTCTTAATAATACAAACCAGGCTGCAAACTGCATCACAAAGAAAAAGGAGGAACAAAGGGAAGAGGGGGGCTATAGTAATAGCTTAATAGTTAATAGCACTTCCTGCTCTTGCAGAAGGCATTTGGCCTCCCAAGTACTAGGGTTATAGGCATGCCTCACTGCTCCCAAATATAGGATTGTTTTCCCACACTTTGAAGATACCACTCTCTTCTTGCTTTCAAAATTCTCTCCTCGGTATCTCTCAGCAAATTATAAAGTGCTCCTGCTCAGACTTTAAGTTTATTTATTTTGGGGCTTCTTTAGGCTTCATGGTGATGGATGTTAGTTTCTGGTTCCAGTTATAGGAGGTTTGCAGGTAGTATTTCCATAAATAGGTTGCCTTAGTTACTTTTCTATTGTTGTGATAAGACACCATCACCAAGGAAACTTAGAGAAAGAAGCACTTATTTGGTGTTTACAGTTTCAGAGGTTTAGAGTTGGTGACCACCATGACAGGGAGCATGAAAGCCAGAAGGTAATGGAGCAGTAGCTGAGATCTTACATTTTGATCCACAATCATGAGGCAGCGAGCCATGGGATTTTAAAACCTTAAAGCCCACCTTCTATGACATACCTCCTCTAGCAAATTCACACCTCCTAATCCTTTCCAAATGGTTCTGCCAACTGGGAAACAAGCATTCAAACATATGAGCCTGTGGGAGCCATTCTTATCCATAATAACACATTCTATTTTCTGCCCCCATAGGCTTATGACCATATCATAATACAAATGCATTTAGTCCAAATTCAAAAGTTCCCAATATCTTTCAGTCTCAAGATTATTTAAAAGTACAAAGCACAAAGTCTCTCCTGAGACTCAAGGCAATCTCTTAATTATATCCTGTAAAATTAAAACGCAAATTATATATTTCCAACTTACAATAGCACAGAATGTACTTTACCATTCCAAAAGGGAGGAACCAGGACACAATGTAGACATACTGAACCAAAACAAGACCAAAACCCAGCGAGGCTAATTTCAAACCCTGTAGCTCCATCTCAAAAGGCTTAGATGGCTCTGCCATTTCCAGCTTTGCTGACTATAACATACTTTTCTCTCCTGGACTGGTTCTACTCCCTATATGCAGCTCTCCCTGACAGACTTCCCAAGGTTCTGGCATAACCAACATTTTGGGATCTCCAATGTAATCCAGGCTTCCTTTTCACAGTTTCATGCAACAACATCTTAGACCATCCATGCAGAAACTTCTTTGTTACATGTCAGAGACCTCAGCAACTCTCCTTAACTGTGGAAAAAGATTCCACAAGATCTTTTTTTTTTTTTGCTTAGTTAAGGTAATATTCTATAGCAGGACACCGCAGGATGCTGAGATTTAAGTGTCTTTGAGAAGAAGGGAAGCAGAAGGCTCAGATGAGGTTTTGGGTTTCTTCCAGAGTTCAGTGATGTAGTAGCTGTAAGTCAAGTGGGAGTCTCATGGATATTTCTATTCTCTGGTAAAAAATGTTCTCCAGGACCTCAGGCAGAAGGACAGCAGGCCTCACAACCCATTGTGTGTGTGTGTGTGTGTGTGTGTGTGTGTGTGTGTGTGTGTGTGTGTGTATTCTGACTAAAGCAGAGCTGAAGTTTGTGGACACAAGACCTTACTTTCTCTTTAAAATGAATAAACACATTTGTCCTTTGTTATCTGATCCTTACCTCTCCAGGGAAGATAAAACTTCAGAAATCCACAAACAAATTCACACATCATTTTTGAGCCATGGCCCATGCTTCTTCCCATCTAGCTGAGCTTCACCAAGAAGTCATATGAGAAGAGGAGAAAAATAACCAAAATTATCCCTCAACATGAGCTTAGATAGGGCCCTGGACCACTGAGTGCTTCTACAGAAGGGATGACATTGTGGGTGCCACCTTTGCTGTCTCAGCATCCTTTTTCCTTGTGAGAATCAGGGTGGAATTTTTTTCAATGTGTTCTGAAACTCTAGTCCCTTGACTTGTGCCCCAGAAACATCTATAATGCAAACATTTTAAAACTGTGCTGTCTCTGCTCAAGTAGAAAGCGCTGAGAATTCCTACAAGAGACTCCTTTTGACTATGCTTAGCTCTGAGAACCTCTTGTCTATGCTACTGTGGTGGTCAGTTTCCACTTGACTTAACTGAGTTACCTAAAAGGGGCTAGAGATCTGGCTCAGTAGTTCATGTTTCTCTTACATAGAACCAACATTTGGTTCCCAAAACCCACATGGTGGTGAAAACCCATGTATAACTCCCAATCCCAAATCCCAGGGGGTCTGATACGCTCTTCTAATCCCCGTGAATACCAGGCATATATGTGATGTGCATACAAACATTCAAACAAAACACTAAGACACATAAAAACAACCTTAAAAAGAAGTTACCTAGAGATTGATGAGGTGCCTGTGAGAGGACTACAAGGGCGTTTCAACAGGGGACTGAGAGGAAAAGCAACCCTGAGTGTGGTTAGATCCTTCCCATAGGCTGGGAACTGGACCAAATAAAAGCAGGGAAGGATAAAGCAATCCTTGGGATGTCTGGAATTCCCTTTCTACACTCCCTGGCCCATCATAATTAAAGTTGCTCTGTCCTTCCACACCTTCCCACAGTGTAGTAGAGTGAGCGGGCTGCTTCCTCTGCCCGTCTAGCTTAACCCCCAAAATAACCACACAGAAACTGTATTAATTAAATTACTGCCAGGCTCATTATATCTAGCCTCTTCTTGGCCAACTCTCACATCCTGATCTAACCTATTTCTACCAATCTGTGTAATACCACGAGGTTGCGGCTTACTGGTAAGGATTCTAACCAGCATCAGTCTCAGGCAAAAGCTTCATGGCGTCTGCCACACTGCCCTTCTTCCCAGCATTCTGTTCTGTCTACTCACCTATCTAATTTCTGCCCTATCAAAAGAACAAGGCAGTTTCTTTATTCAACCAATGAAAGCAACACATAGACAAAAGAACCTCCTACACCACACCATGATGGCTTGACACTTGCAACTGAGAGACCAAATAAGTCCTGCCTCCAAAAGTGCTTCATGTCAGATATGCTGGGCACAGTGATACGGTAATGGTAACCTTACTGCGATATTTTTTTGACTTACTTTTCATGGACATCTTTTTAGATACCATGCTCTGATTCCTTGCAGACAAACATAGAAGTGCTGTCTTGAATCAACCAATGCCTTCATTCAATGAGATGTATAGACTTCTCTTGTCCCCAACTTAATTTGACACTGACGACTTTCACAATGAGAGTACAGATTTATAACTATTTTATAAATCACTAATGATTCACAGTTCTCCAAACTGCCAAACTGACCCCTTTGTTAAGGGTTTGACAGAACGTCAGGCGACTCAGTGAGCTCAACTCTAGGTTTGGGGCATTTTGACAAGTCACCAAGAAACTTTTCATAAAGACAGAGAGCTCAGGGAAGTTAAGATGAACCCACTTTAAAATGCACGTTGAACTACTTGATCCCTTATTTCAGTATTTAGTTAAAATACCATGTCTGGAGAAAATAAATGTAATTTGCAATGTCAGTATCAAAAATGACAGTAATTGTAATTTC
>NW_026068333.1:159631-170149 GCF_014885135.2 Alexandromys fortis
GATCTCTAATTGGTCTTTTAAAACCAGATCAGGTTTCCCTGCTGGCCAGAGGCTCCTCTTGCAAAATTCCCTCGTTCTGTTTCCTGGCTCCTGCCAGGGGCCAAGATCCCTCTCACCCCTCAGACGGGTCTTCAGGAAAAGAACCAGGTTCCCTGTTTGCCTGGGACCTCGCCAACCAAAGGCCTACCTCTTTGATTTAATTGTCCTGGGGCGATCTGCTCTTGGTGTTGCACTGGTCCCTGTCGCCTGCGTTGTCTGCCACTGTGTCAGTACCCGCCGGTCCCGGCCGCTGCGCCAGCTACGTCGCCCGCCCCACAAGCTCTTTTCTTGTGTATTCTTTATGATTCTAAAGCCAGAATCACGTTGCCAATGCTGCCAAGTTTTGTTGACAACTTGGGATCAAGCCTGGGCCCCAGCTTTAATTATATTTGAATAAGATTTGATTTGTTGCTGCATTTTAGCAGAAAATTCCTCAGGACTTTTTCTTTCACAAATTACAGGATTTAGCTAGGTGGAGTCTTGCCTTGAAATCACCATTCCCTTTATTTCATTTTTAAAATGTATTCTTTTCTCATACAATGCATGTTGATCACAGTTTTCCCTCTTTCCATTCCTCCCAGTTCCCCCACCTTCACCATCCCTTTCCCCCAGATCCACTCCTTTTCTTTTTCCCCTTCAGAAAAGTACAGGCCTCCCAGGGATATCAATCAAACACAAATAACAAGTTACAATAAAACCAGCCACATACCATCACATATCAAGGCTGGAGAAGGCAACCCAAAAGGATGAAATGGTCCGCAAAAAGGCAAAAGAGTCAGAGACACTCCCCCACTCCTACTGTTAAGAATCCCACAGTAACACCAAGCTATACAACCATAAAATATATGCAGAGGGCCTAGCTCAGACCCATGCCGGCTCCCAATTGTGGCATCAGTTTCTGTGAGCCCTTATGAGCCCTGCTTAGTTGATTCTCTGGGCCCTATTTTCTTAGTGTCCTTGACCCCTCAGGTTCCTACAATCTTTCCTCCACCTCTTCTATGAGGTTCCCCAAGTTCTACCTATTGTTTGGCTGTGGTCTTCTGCATCTCCTCATTTCAATTGCTCCATCAAATGAAACCTCTCTGATGACAATTTGGCTAAGCACCAATCTATGAGTATAGCAGAATATCATTAGGCATCATTTCACTGTGGTTTTTTTGTTTGTTTTGTTTTGTTTGTTTGTTTGTTTTTTTGCTAGTCAAGTTTGGTTCTCTTCTAGGTCTCTGGGTTATTCAGTCTCTGGTGCCTGGACCTCCAGGCAATATCAGTTATGGACCCTCTCATGGAGTGGGTCTCAAATTGGACCAGTCATTGAGTGGCCACTCTGTAAGTTCTGCCCCATCATTACACCAGGACATCTTACAGGAAGGACGACAGCCTGTAGGTTAAAGTTTTGTGGCTGGGTTGGCATCCCAGCCCCACCACTGGAAGCCATACCTGATCACAGGAGATGGCCGATTCAGGCTCTGTGTCCTCCATGACTATAAGTCCTCACTAGGGTCACCCTTATAGATTCCAGGAATCAGATCAGGAATAGGGTGGGGATGGAGGGGAAGAATGCAGGAAAGATGATTGGAATTGAGGGGCATTCAGGGGGCAATGTGGAAACCTAGTGCAGTGGAAACTCCCTTTATTCCATTTTTCATCTTGTCTTTCCTATCTTCTTCAACACAAACCCCAGATCTAACTTTAAGTTTGTTGGTGCTCTTTTTCTCAAATTATACATTTTGTGGTTTTCTTTGTTTGCTCTCTTTCATTGTAGACCCACATAAAAATGATCACTAGTAACCATGCAACAGAGTCAGTATTAGGCTGTCTTGAAATCCCAGTCAAGGAAATTAATCCATTATTTTTCAATTTTTCTTATTTTTAGGACTAAGGCAGGAAGTATTTATTCTTTGAAAACTATCACAAAAAGGGCTCTAGCCTAATTGCTGATATTTTTCTCCCCTGAAACCTCAAACTTGGCCTCCATAGTTCACATTGTCTCAGCACTACTGTCTTCCAAGTTCCTACTAGGATGGCCCATTAAGCCCCGCTGACAGTGTTGATTCTAGTCCAAAGGCCCTAATAGCATGATCAGGTCTTTCATAGCAATACCTTTTTACTGGTACTAATTTCTGTCTTCCTTATTTTTCTATTGCTATGATAATGCAAATATTTCGAAGGCAACTTTTAAAAGAAAACTTTTAATTGTGATTTTGCTTACAATTTCAGAGGATAAGTCCATAATCATCATGGAGTAGCAGTAGGCAGGTAGGCATAGCCATGGAACAGTAGCTAAGAACTTATTTCTGACGAGAGAGAGAGAGAGAGAGAGAGAGAGAGAGAGAGAGAGAGAGAGAGAGAGGGGAGAGAGAGAGAGAGAGAGAGAGAGAGGAGAGAGAGAGAGAGAGAGAGAGAGAGAGAGAGAGAGAGAGAGAGAGAGAGATCTAAATGGGAATGGTGTGGGCATGCTCTCACCCACAGCATAAGGAGTTATTTCCTAATCTAAGCCAAGTCAGAACATGGTTCTAGAATGCAGTCATGTGATAAGAATTCTGAATGCTTGTGCAAACACCCCAAGAAAACAAGTCAAGAGTTTTGTGACCTATTTCTTCAAAAAACACAGAATTGCTCTTGAACTGTGTTTTCAGTACCCCTTCCAGGTATAGTGGATAGGAGTGAATTTACTTCATATTGTTCATTATTGCTTGCTGCTGTTATTCAAGTAAATGTTTAAACTATCCTTTATATGTCTCTGTGGAAGAACATGCTTTTGCCACATGCGTGCAGCTTGTCCTTGTGATTGTATACAGCTTGAACTCATCAAAACTTTACTCATGTGACGTTTCTAAAGCCTCAGAGTATAAATTGTCCAAGACTCTGATATAGATCACTATTTCTTGAGACCTTAGACCAAATAATTTATTGGCTCCATTTTCCCACGTCTCACTACCTCTAGAATCATGGTGACAAACCCACACTGAGAATGTTAGGATTCTTTCCTCACTCTCTCTTTAAAAGAAGTGGCAATAACATGGTATGTCCTTCTTTTTTATTTCTTCAGTTCACCAGAATGAATGTCATTTCACTGTGAAGAATTAAGGAAGTGCAAATGAATATATAAAATCAACAATAAGCATCTAATGAGAAAAGGAGATTATAGGATGGCTTTATATATTTTGTACATTATCACCTTTTACTATTTCATATTTTTCCAGGACATTTGTAACAAAAATACATGAAATTGGAATTTGAGTGACAGTGCACTGTGTGATTACAGAATCTAAACAATCTCATGGAAGCAAAACATTGCACTCCACTAAGAGAAGCACATGACTAGACCTTATGCCAACCTATTGTTCTAATCTCAGATACTGGTGGACTTGGGAGAACGATTTTTAAAAAGAAAGAAAACTGAACACAGTCAGCCCCCTTGGTTCATCTGACATTTTACTTCTTCCCATTGTTTCATAAACTGATGGGATGAGGATGTGAGGGAACCTTGTGGGGCAAGGTAGGTGCTGCTGGCTAAATGCCAAACAGACACATGTTCCCTGAGGTGAAGTGTACTACAAAACACCACTCAGTACTGCAGGTGGGGAAGGGTAGAGGGGAGGGCAAAAAAGAACCTATAGGACCAGGGAAGGTGGACCGTTGCCACAAAGACCACTATGTATAGTGGTAAAGCTGTTCTTAACATAGGCCTCAGCCATTGCATTTACAAAGAAACGCTGTAACCCAGGAGCTAAGAGCACACCATATAAACATCAGCTGCAATGCCTGCAGAGCATTGGTTCTTCTGCCATAGTTCCACTGGGTTCATTCAACAGAAAAGGAAGAAAAAAATTAGTTTTTTCAATGAAAATACTTCACAACCACCTGTGTTCAATAATAATGATGGTGATGATGATGATTATGATGATGTGTTGAAATAGAAGCGGCAGGGCTGCGTCCCCGGCACCCGGCCGCCCACATGGCTAGCTTATGCCCAGAAATAATTACACGGAAACTGTATTCTTTCAAACACTGCCTGGCCCGGCTAGTTCCAGTTTCTTATTGGTTAGCTCTTACATATTGTTCTAACCCATTTCTAATATTCTGTGTAGCCCATGAGCTGGCTTACCAGAGAGGATCTTAACCTGCGTCTGTCTGGAGTGGGAGCATCATGGCGACTCCTACTCAGCTTCTTTTTCCCAGAATTCTCTTCTGTCTACTCCGCCTACCTAATTTTCTGTCCTATGAGGGCCGAGGCAGTTTCTTTATTAATAAGAAATCACTCCCACATCAACGATGATGTTATGAACAGCTTCCTTATAAAAGTAATAACCCAGAAAATTTACGAGCTGCATGTGGAAGGAACTACTTGCCTATGGATGTAGTTCTTAGTAGAGGATAGATGCTTAAAGCCAAATCCACCTTTTAAAACCAAGAAATTTAAAAGTAAATCAAGCATTTTCTCTTGCAAAGTCTCAGCTCAATCAGAACAACAAACTAACTTGAGAAAGACATTTACTGTCCATCCAAGTTTTTTTTTTTCTTTTTAATTCATTCTTAGAAAATGAGGCTCTGGTGATAGCTGAGGGGTAGAGTGTTTGCCTGGCATGCACAAAGCTCTGGATTCTATCCTCAGTGCCATAAAAATAAAACTGCAATGTGCTATGGCATAACATTTTATTCTATATTTAATATGCCCTATTTAGCATAACATAACCTACATGTAAGTACCTGTGTGCTTATTTCTTTCTGTACTTAATTACCTTGGTTATTATAGTACTTTTATGTTTTCACTGCTGCAAGATTACTCTAGAGTTTAATTATTATAGACAGAGTCTACTGCTTTAAATATGGAATTTTACTCATCTAAGTGTTGATTTCTTTTTGAGCAATAGCAGAAACTTAAATCACTCAAATTCTTTTAACCCTATGATAAACCATCTCCCATTGCTGATGTAACAGCAACCGACTTAATGGATTAAAACAAAGAAGATAGATAATCTTATTATTTCTGAGATCAGGAGTACAAAATCAGTCTCACAGGACTATCATCCTAAAATCTTAAAATCAGGCTATCATCAGGGTTGATGAAGCTCTGAGGAGACAATCCATTTCATTGCCCTTTTCCACTTCTACATGTATCCCAAATTGTTCAGTTTGTGACCCCTTTCTCATATCACTTCCACCTATTGCTACATCTCCTATTGCTAATGATTGCCCATCATTCTGCCCACTAGGAGCCTTGTGATTTAGATGGTGGTCAAGTTTTGTTCATTTAAATCAAGCCAGGGGCATCTGTGAGGGACTGTTATTATGCCTGCTAAGCTACTATTCAAAGCACCCGCAAAATATATACAACTGCCCTGCTTTTACACATTTATAAAGCAATACTGATAATGTATTATTGTCCACAGCTTGTTGTTTGTCTTAACAATATGCATTGACCATCGTTCGTTGTTTGCAATAGTCTTGTATGCCACCATGCCAATGGTTTTACACTGTTTCACAGGAAGTAGGGTCATAAGTTCCCCTAAGAAGAAAAACCAAAACTGTTGCTATGGACATTTGAAGAGAACTACTAACTGGGAGTGGAACCAGCCCAAGAAAGAGAAGTGTGTTGCAGTCAACAAGGCTGAAAGAAGTTGGAGATCTGAAGAGCACTGTGCCATCAAACATCAAAGTTTGGAGTTTGCCCAGCTATTTTTCGGTTTTTCTTTGTCCAGTATTTCCTCATTATATTCTCTTTCCTCTTTTTTTTGAATGGTAATGTATATTCTGTTCCACTGTGCATTGAAAGTATGTGATCGGTTTTTTGACTTAGATTTTACAGGAGGTTACAGTTAAGAGATTTCATGAATCTCATTAGAAACTTTGAACTTTGGACTTTGAAACAGTGTTGAGACTGATAGACTATGGGGACTTTTGAAATTGAACTGAATGCATTATTGTGTTATGATAATGGTTACAAGTCTATGGAGGCCAGGGAGTGGAATGTGGTGGTTTGAATAAAAATTACCCCCATAGGCCCATAGGAAGTGATATTATTAGGAAGTGTGGTCTTATTGGAATAGGTGTGGTCCCATTGAGGAAGTGATGTGTGTGGAGGGGGATTGAGGTTTCAAATTCTCAAGCTAGGCCCAGTCTCTCTCTCTCTCTCTCTCTCTCTCTCTCTCTCTCTCTCTCTCTCTCTCTCTGTTTCCGCTGATCCAGATGTAGAAATCTTAGCTCTTTCTCCAGCACCATGTCAGCCTGCATGCCACCATGTTCCCAGTCATGATGATAATGGACTAAGCCTCTGAACTGTAAGAAAGTCACCCAAATTAAATGTTTTTCTTTGTAAGAGTTTCCATGATCATGGTGTCTCTTCACAGCAATAGAAACTCTGACAAAGGTAATAGACTGGGGTGTCTTTGCCTGAACCTACAAGGTGTTTATGGGTCACTCCATATACCAGATTCTTAAACTGTAATTGAATGTGTGGGTTTCTAAAAGTTTGACAACAGTAAAAGGTTTCTGAACATATAACAGCACAAATTAATTCAAAATCAAACACAGAGGGCTGCAGATTACCTAAGTTGGTAGAGTGTTTGATTAGCATGCGTGAAGGTCTGGGTTGGCTCTCCTGCACTGCATAAATTAGACTTGGTGTCACACATATGTAATCCAAGCACACCAGACGTGGAGACAGGAGAATCAAAAGTTCGGGTTCACTTTCAGATACGCAGAAAATTTGAGGCCAGCCTGGATGACTGAAATTAAAAAGCAAACAGAGTGAATCTGAACTGTTTCTGGCACTATGTATTCATATTTCACCACACGATTTCAGATTTGGTTCTGAACACACAATGTGTGTACTTTTCACTGTGCATGCCCTTGCAAGAAGAAATGCATCCTGAAACACTTCTACCAAGATTTGAGGTTACTGTATGAATGAATAGCAGTATTTTCTGCTCTTATAGAAACATAATGGTTTTATTACAATAAACAAAGATTTTTAATATTAATATCTTCCTGAAATTATTCCTCAGTATGTAAGTTGTAGGTGGAGACTGCTTGTTCATTTCCTGGCCACCAAGACCTGAAATAATCACACTGAAACTGTATTAATTGCAATGCTGCTTGGCCAATGACTCTAATGTATTCCTAGCTAGCTCTTATATCTTAAATTAACCCATTTCTGTTTTTCTATATATTGCCACAATTTTGCAGCCTACTGATAAGGTTCCATCCAACATCTGGCATCTATCTCCTTCGGTGGCTACATGGCATTTCTTTGACTCCACTTACTCGGTCTTCTTCTATCTGCTTAGAATACCTACCTTGTCCTATTCTGAGCTGCAATAAGCCCAAAGCTGTTTCTTTTTTTAACCAATGGTAGTCACAGCATACAGAGGGGAATCCCACATCACCTTCCCTTTTCTGTCTAAATAAAAAGGAAGGTTTTAACTTTAACATAGTTGTAACTGTTCGCTCAATTTGGGAAATAACCAGGCCAGCTTAAAGATAAACAATTATATTTTTAATTGTTGTAAGGGGAAACTCATGCTACAAAAATGGTAAGTCCAAGTTCTGCTGTGTCTGGCGGGAATCACCCAGAGAGCCTGCACCTGGTCCATCCCAGTTTTCTTCCTGGGCTCCGGGTAGCCACGCCTTAACTAGATTCCACTTCTAAAGGTAATTGGTTAACAGAGCTTCACCCATCACATAGTAAAATTACATACAACAAAACAGTTATCAAGCAAGAATTGCAGTTACAAAATTTATATCTACTTTATCTTTTATCATAACTAAGGAAAACTATAACTATAAATTCTTCAACTACATCAAGGACTCCAGAAGGATATAATATTACCTAAGTTAACAGGAAGTGCATTGTAAGCAACTTCCAAAACTTGAGAATTGACAGATATCTCACTCCCTGGACAGTCACCCAAAGTTCTTCTGTACCATTGGGGCATCCAATCTTCAGCCTACAGGCCCATGGTGTCTGACAGACTTTTCAATGAAGAAGGATAATTGAAATATGTTCTGCCTTGTAACGGCAAAGTCTATCACTCGCTTTCTGCTGTGTCCTGCAAAATGTCTGGCAGACTCTTTTATGAAGCAGGAACCCCAAAGGATCATCTCACCTTTAGGTAAGTTCAGCAGTCATTTTTCTGTGGGTCCTGCATATCTAGTTCATACAGTATAACATCAGGCAGTCCAGGCAAGGGCAGTTTCTTGCCCAAATGGCTAATCAACTCCATAAGGAGAGTCTTCGATGCCTATCATCCTCTTGAAGTAATCGGTACTTTCAGGAGCAGATGTGTTTCATTGTCATGAAAAGTCCTAAGTTTTTAAAAAATTTTAAACGCCATATTCTGTTAGTCTTTGTAAGGTTTGAAGAGTAACTATCCATCTAAACTATAACTCTGTATATATAGAAAACCTAACTAACATGACTACAAACTTGATGATTATCTATTAACCTGTATTTCTTAATTATACATTTGAGTTTTAATTAGTTGCACAAACACAGTACCTTAATCAAGAGAAGAAATGGGCATATTACAAAACTGATGTTAAATTTGTATAAATAAACCAAGATCCATACAAATGCAAAGTATTCACCTCTATATCATATTCCCCTTTAAATGTAAATAAACATTTATAAACAATATTTGGGTATTTGGTCATAGTTCTCTCCAACTAGTTCCTGCTTTTTGCTGGGTGAAGTAATTTTGAGGTTCACAGAGACCTTTCAGGGGGTTTTAGTTCATCAAACCACATTATCCTGGAAGGAATCTACAGGTTCATATCTTCTGTGGAAGCAAAAGCAGAACCTCTTTTCCAAAGTAACATATAATTATCCTTCAAATACTGAAGTCAAGATAATATATATATATATATATAGTGTGTGTGTGTGTACATATATATGTTGATGTGGGAGTGATTTCTTATTAATAAAGAAACTGCCTAGGCCCCTTGATAAGGCCCACCCTTAGGTGGGTGGAGAAAAGAGGAGAATTCTGGGAGAAGGAGGCTTGGTGGAAGAGTCGCCATGATGCTCCCACTCCAGACAGACGCAGGTTAAGATCCTCTCTGGTAAGCCAGCTCATGGGCTACACAGAATATTAGAAATGGGTTAGAACAATATGTAAGAGCTAACCAATAAGAAACTGGAACTAGCCAGGCCAGGCAGTGTTTGAAAGAATACAGTTTCCATGTAATTATTTCTGGGTATAAACTAGCCATGCGGGCGGCCGGGTGCCGGGGACGCAGCCCTGCCGCTCCTAATTTCAACAATATGTGTTTAGTTTAGCAGTCACCAAAATCAAATGTCAAAAAATTAAAAAGAACACAATAATATGCATAACCCAGACTCTCTGTGCTGTGGGACAATGGTCTGTACCCTGTCACTTGTATTTTAAATAAATGCTGATTGGCCAGTAGCCAGGCAGGGAGTAAAGGTTGGGCGACCAGGCAGGAAGTAGAGGCAGGAGAAGAGGAGATTCCTGGAAAGAGAAAAGATTCAGTCTGCGGTCATCATCCATCCACAGAGGAAGCAAGATGTGACTGCTTTGCTGAAAAAGGTACCAAGCCACATGGCTAACACAGACAAAAATTATGAGCTAATATAATACAAGTTATAAGAGTTAATAAGAAGCATGAGCTAATAGGCCAACCAGTTTATAATTAAAGTAGACCTCGGTGTGGTTCTATGGGACTGAACGACCGGGTCGGACAGAAACCTCAGTCAACATCTCTGTGTATATTCCATCTTTATGTAGCTTATTTTTCTTTACTCCTTTAATCTATGACTGTCTGTATTCTGTTTCTTTAAAAATTTTGTTTTATTTTTTAAATGATTTATTTCTTTTTATAACTCTCTATACTTTTTCTTCTCTCTCCCAAGCCTACATACATTTTTTTAAACACACTATGACCCATTTAGAGGTTTACTTCTGTCTCAATCTGTCTTTATTGTGTATCTTTAATCATTTTTGACCAGGAATGCTTTAAAAATAATAAGCAGTTTTGTTGAAATAAGAGCGGCGGGGCTGCATCCCCGGCACCTGGCCGCCCGCATGGCTAGCTTATGCCCGAAATAATTATACGGAAACTGTATTCTTTTAAACACTGCCTGGCCCATAAGTTCCAGTTTCTTATTGGCTAGCTCTTACATATCGATCTAACCCATTTCTAATATTCTGTGTAGCCCACGAGGTGGCTTACCAGGGAGGATCTTAACCTGCATCTGTCTGGAGTGGGAGAACCATGGCGACTCCTTGACTCAGCTTCTTTTTCCCAGCATTCTCTTCTGTTTACTTCACCCACCTATGTTCTAACCAATAAAATGGGCCAAGGCAGTTTTTTTTATTATAATTAACCAATGTCCTTCCTCCATCATTTCCCCTTTTTCTGTTTAAACAAAAAAAGGCTTTAACTTAACATAGCAAAATTACATATAACAAAACAATTATCAAGCAAGAATTACAGTTACAATATTTATATCTATTT
>NW_026068333.1:176419-198207 GCF_014885135.2 Alexandromys fortis
ATGATATAACCTGTGTGCTAGTTTCATCTCAGTTGGCAATTGAGTGAAGCAATTTTTTGAGTGTGTTCACAGCAACCTTTCAGGAGGACGTGGTCTATCATACCATACCGGGATAGATGCAATCCACAGGGTCACATCCTCTGTAAAAACAAAAGAAGACCCTTTCCAAAGCATCATGTCCTTAGACCCAAGTTCTGAAGTCATAATACCCTCATGAAATCCATTTTGGTTTAGCTTGGCAGCCCATGTAATGAAATGTCTCTCTGTACTTAGCTCCTTCATAGTCAAAAATTTTAAAGAAAACACAATGTACATAATCCAGACTCTGTGAATTTTCCATTTTTACGTGGCTTATTTTTCTTTATTTTTTTAATCTCTTAACTATCTGTACTCTGTCTCTTTAAAAACTACCCCCCTTTTTTTAAGACATTTACTTTATTCTCTATATTCATATTCTTCTCTCTCTCAACCCTATGTACAGTCATCCAACAGTGTGGCCTTTTATGTCTGAATCTGTTTTATTGTGAATCTGTAACTTTTTTTACTATCCAGGAGCATTTTTTAAAATGTTAAGCACTTCTTAAAAACTTAAGTTGCACCATGTACAGGTAATACGGTACTGCCTGTGTCCTGCCCAGTCTAAACCTTAACTGCGCTGCGTCCCCGGCACCTGGCTAGCTTATGCCTGAAATAATTACACGGAAACTGTATTCTTTTAAATACTGCCTGGCCCATAAGTTCCAGTTTCTTATTGGCTAGCTCTTACATATCGATCTAACCCATTTCTAATATTCTGTGTAGCCCAAGAGGTGGCTTACCAGTGTCCTTCCTCCATCACAGTTTGGTTGCAGTGGTCCTGGATGCTGGTTCTGCCTTTCACGGCCTTTTAATATGGTGGAGGTACCTTTACTACCAGCTCTGGAACCACCAAATAGGAGTTGAGTTCACTACTTTAACTCTGGAAAAAAGCGTGCAGTACATAAACCCTTTTTATCTGAGTAAAAGCTAAATCTGCCATGCTCTCCTGCCAGTGCACACCTAGCAGACCCGATTTTGCAGTTTTCCTAGGCCAGGGTGCTGAGCAGCAGGCATGCTCTCATCTACTTTCCTCCTAACCCTAAGCAGGGATACAATCACCCAGACCCAAAATATGTGGCTGGCCACACAGGTAAGTCCCAGTCATTTGGGCCCCAGATGTAAGTGAACACGAATAAAATAATTCCACACTAGCTCAGAATTGAGTATAATGAAGGGTTCTTTACTTAGGGGAAACTCACAGATCACAGTCCTCTGAATGAGTGGAAAACAGGAACTGAATCCAGCAGCAGAGAGTGCACTGAAGCTTTAAGGCTGCAGTTGTAGTATAAGAGACCACATCCAAGTAGACTTGTATCTTAAAGGCTACTGGCTGAAGGACTTCCCACAGCAGTAAGTATCAGACTTGTGCATCTTTGGATTATATTATGTTAGAATGCTTTATTTTACTTTTTTAAATTTATTTATTTCTTTATTAATTAATTAAAGATTTCTGTCTCTTCCCCACCGCCGCCTCCCCTTTCCCTCCCCCTCCCCCAATCAAGTCCCCCTCCCTCATCAGCCCAAAGAGCAATCAGGGTTCCCTGCACTGTGAGAAGTCCAAGGACCACCCACCTCCATCCAGGTCTAGTAAGGTGAGCATCCAAACTGCCTAGGCTCCCACAAAACCAGTAGGTGCAGTAGGATCAAAAACCCATTGCCATTGTTCTTGAGATCTCAGTAGTCCTCATTGTCCGCTATGGCTTAAAATACCTTTTTTTTCTGGATTGTGTGTGTGTGTTTGTGTGTGTATGTGTGTGTGTGTGTGTGTGCATGTAAGTACAGATGCAAGAGGTATTGGATCCCATGAAGCTGGAGTTTCCTGACATGGGTCCTGGGAGTTGAACTTTGGTTCTTAGCAAGACCAGTACACATTCTTAACCAATGTGCCTTTTCTCCAGCAGCAGAATGTTTGTATTTAAAGGATGCCATTGGCATTTCTGAGTTGAGTTTTATAAAAATGAAACCATTAAATGAAATTTGGCTTGGTATTTTTTTTAATTAATTTATTTATTTATTGAAGATTTCTGTCTCTTCCCCGCCACTGCCTCCCATTTCCCTCCCCCTCCCCCAAACAAGTCCCCCTCCCTCGTCAGCCCAAAGAGCAATCAGGGTTCCCTGCCCTGTGGGAAGTCCAAGGACCACCCACCTCCATCCAGGTCTAGTAAGATGAGCACCCAAACTGCCTAGGCCCCCACAAAGTCAGTACGTGCAGTAGGATCAAAAACCCATTGCCAAGACAGGATTCCAAACTTTGTGAAATGGCCATAGACATACTTCTTGTGTGTATTTATATACATGTTTCTGGTATACACATGTGAGGGTGGGTATGCACATGTGTGCATGTAGGCAGAGAGGCAGCGTTTGACAACAGTTGTTTTCCTCTATTGCTTTCCAGTGTGTCATTATTGTTGAGACAAGCTCTTTCACTGAACCTGAAGTTCATTAATTTGGCAAGACTAGCTGGCCAGTAAGCCCCAGGATATCCCTGTCTCAAACTGTCCAATGCTGAGATTTTGGCAAGCTGCTGTACTTGGCTTTTTTATGTGAATGTTGAGGTTCTGAACTGGGGTCCTCATGCTTGCATTGCAAGTACTTTAGTGACTGAGCCACCTGTCTCGTCCCTTTAAAACTTAAAACATGCTTCTTTGTGGCTCTTTGCACTATGTGTTTATGTAAAGTGGTATTCTGACTATTGATGGCTAGCTATTAAATCAAAATATTGACCACCTCTGAAAAATATTGAAGATGTTCTGTGCCCTATAGTATCAAATATTTGGCCAAGATTTTTATTTTTGAGATAGAATCACTGTAGCACAGGCTGACCTTGAATTCACTAATTAGCCAAGGGTGTTTTTGAACTTCTAATCCTCCTACCTCCAAAGTGCCAGAATTATAGGCACCCACCACTACGTCCTGCTTTATGTGGTGCTACAGATAGAACCCAAGCCTTCATGAATACTAGATAGGCACCCTACCAACTACCAATCCACATCTCCAACTCTCAAGCAGGATTTCTTTATGTAAAAATAGACATTTCTATCTTATTAGTATCCAAATTTACTTTTGTCTTTATATGTACGTCAATTATATGTATACCAATAAATTTAAAATTTATTGTAAATTTTATGTATACCATAAAAATTATAAATATTGGTAAAATTATATGTATACCAATAAATTTATTTTAAAAGAAATTTCTTTGTGAGTTATTATCAATAAATGTTTGTTTTGTGCATACCTGTTTTCTATGCCTATATAATTGGGGTCATGTGAACATTTCTGGGGTCATAAACAATTGTGTATAGAAAGGGTTTAAGGAGCCTTGCTCTAGATCATCACTATCAGAGGGCATAGGAGCAGCAGTTCAGAGACCTAAAATAATTGCCTTGAAATCCACACATGCCAGTCCAGCTCAGATTTTCCTTTAATTGCATGCTTATTTGTGGATGGCTTGTGTATACAGAAAATGGTGGATATTTTGAAATGTCAGGAAAGGCTTCCTTAATCTAAAAAAGAATTTACTCTTGGGCCTCAGATACTGAAAATGAATATTTTCACAAATATATTCATATTTATATGTAAATATGAAGATATCTATAGCCTAGAGCTCACCAATTAGGCTAGGCTGACTGGTCAACCAGTGCCAGGGATCCTCCTGTTTCCTCCACCCCAGTACTGATATTACCAGTATGGCTTTTTCACATGGGTGCTGGGGGATTAAATTTGTGTCCTCATACCTGCAAAACAAGCACTTTACCAATTTAGCTTTCTCCCAAGGTTTTGAGGCCTGCTGGCTGATGTCCACTGAGGTGATTCTTGCAGTGCCTTGTTTACCAACTGTCTGTTTCCACTGCTAAGTGTTTCTCCTACTCTTGTCAGTTCTAACTTGGTGCCTGAAAGAGGGGAAATTCCTGGTTATCTCTTGGCCGGCAAAGAAAGAGCTATGACCACAGAGATACTACATCTTTTCCTTCACCATAGACACCCGCCATGCATACGTCATATTTACCACTTCTGGAAAGTTGCATGAGGCAGCTGTGACACAGGGCTATTTTCTACTTTTATTCTTGTGCTTTTGAGCAGCTCTTGACAAGTGGGAAGTTCTGTCAAGTTATTGTTCCTTCAGAGCTGAAAAAAAAAAAAACCCACTAAAGACTTCTGATGGTCCAGGAATGCTGACTCGTCTAGGTGAAAAGCAGTAGATAAGGCTGGGGCTTACAGAGAGCAGACTGCGCAAGAATTCCAGGACAGAATAGGGAGAGTACATAGAAATGTGGAGTGTATTTCTCCGCAGCTCAGTGGAGCCCTAGCGATAGCACAAGAATGAGCCTGGAGAAATTCCAGCCTCACTCTCTCATCCTCCTTCCTCCTTTGGAGAATATTGTTTTGCCTCCACTCCCTGGACATGCTAACTTTTCCTGTCTTGAGAGTCTGTAAATCTGAGTGAGAACATAGGTTCTTGGACTGGAAGCTCAGGTCTCACTGGTGGCTGTGTGACATTGGGAGTATTAGTTACCCTGGGAATATTAGTTAAACTTCAGTCTGCCTTTGTGTCAAATGCAAACATTTAAATGCTCCTGAAGAGTGGAGGGAAAGATTAGAGAGTGAAGCACGCGAAAAACCCAGCACAGCTCCTGGCACATATTTAGTGCTAAAACAATTGGAGCTTTATATGGACTGTTGGCCCATCCAGATGCCACAACTTTCCCTTGTCAGGTTTTTGTCCTGGAGATCTCTGAAAAGCTGATGTGGCTGAGGACTCTGCACCAATCCAGCAAGAAACACTTGGCACCTTGATCGACTTGCTCCCCTTCTCTCCCTCACTCTGCCAGCATAAACCAATTTAGGGTCTAAGAAAACTGAAGAGACCCTTGCAGTTTATTGCCTGGGTAGGACTATGGTCGCAAATTCTGAGTTGTATACTCTCCCCCACTTACCCAAACCCTCCTCATCCCGTTTCTCCGAATTCCATCAACTCGGGATCTCCAGGTATTAATTTTCTGGTCACCAGAAATCCCACCCTCTACTCCCACCACTTGCCTGTAAGCCTTTAGTTCTTGGAATGCTACTACAGCAGAGATTACTGAGACCCGGCGGGGTTTATATCGCCCTGGCAACCGCTGAGTGCGCCTGCGCAGTCTTTTTCTCCAGCCGACTGCTCTTAATTGGGTTCCTGCGCCACCGCAGGTCAGACTTGGGGGCCAAAAGGATGTATCTCTCCCCTCATTGTCCAATTCCTGTGTTTGAATTATATTGTTATCTTTCTGGGGCTAAGAAAAATGTGAGAAATGTCTGCTTATTCCCTACCATCTGCTAGGAGGTGGCACTTCGGAGAAACCTCTGATAATTAAAAGGATGCAAAGGGGAGAAAGCTTGAGGATGCCAGGAAATGAGAACGCATACAGCATCATACAGCATCCAGTACTGGAAGGCACCACTGTCTTTCCCTAATCAGAGGAGATTTTTTTTCTTTTTTGCACGATACCACCCCGGTGCCAGGAATGCCTCTCAGAAACTCTTACCAGCAAGCTTTCTAAGGAAAGCGTGTGAGCCAGGTTAGAAACTGTCAGAGGAACCAGGATGAATAGACCTAAAATGTTAACTTTTACGTTAACAGCTTGGGTGTTGAAATAAACAGTGCTAGCGCGGGGTATGGGGTGTGGATTAAATCTGACTGAATACTAGACCAGCTGTATTTGAGAAGGCTTTTACTATTTCCTAAGAGCCACCCCCAGGAGATGGGACCTTTGTTACCCCCTGCCACAGATTTCTCTCTCCCACTCCCCTTCTGTACTCAACATTGTCTTTCTGGGTGACTCTTACTCCCCCCCCCCACTTCCATTGGGTATTTTACCTACAGTCTATACCTTCACCAGGTTCTTTTGTCCTTCACCTCAGTCTCAGGTATCACCCACTCCCCAGATACCATTAAAGCAAATTGTGTCCCCAGCCTTTCACTCCACCTCGGCCTCCCCACCACCTCGTTTGACTATACCCTCACCCATTTCCTGCTTCACACTCCTGACCTTTCCCCAGCCTCCCTTGCACGGCATTGCCCTCTCTCATCATGTAGCCCGGAGTTAAATGTGGACTCTCATAGAACACCCCAGCCCACTCCATGTTCTTAGACCACTTGCCACAGAACGATGTAGTTGCTGGTTCACTTCCATGACTTTCCTGTTTTAGATGGAAGTTCTGAGGCCCAGATGGGGCTTCTTTACCCTTATATCCCCGGCACACAGCCTTGTTCTCCGCACAGGGCACCTGATGAATGTTTAGAGAATAAATGAGGACATAAGCATGGCATCTAATTCACTATACTTTATTTTTACTGCACTCTGCAACAGCAAATTAAATACAGGTAAGTGGCAGTCTTTTGTTTTTATTAGTTTGTTTGTTAACACAACAATAGACTCAAAAGGAGGGCAACCACGAATGAGGGGCTTTGTGTTTGGGGGGGTGTTTGTGTACGCGTGTGTATTGTTACTGTTATTTAGCTTATTTTACTGGTTATTTCAAATACGTAAATAGTACCAATAATTTTACACAGTTAGCTGAACATTTATACTGAAACAAGACAGAAAGAGAAACTGAGCAATTTTCATTTACAAACACGTATCTTGACGATAATTAGCGTATATTAGAAGGAAAGAAACACTCTTAGAATTGGAGCACAATAAGCACAAGGTGTACGCTTTACCCCAACCCTCCCAACTTCTGATGTGGGCCACTAGGGCCCCTTTCCCAAAGGCCCCTTTAACTGATGCCACTCAACTAATGTGAAACATCAGACTTTACATGGAGCCAAAGAAGAACATAGCAGTTGACTCGGATCTGGCCCTGGCCTCTTCATCTTCCATGGCCTCCCTGTATTGCTCTGGCCAGTCCTGTGGCCTCTTTCTGTAGAGCCTAGCCATATATTCCAAGGCTTTCATTTTGGTGACTTCAAGGTGAGCCCGAGGACCCCAAAGCAGCTCATATTCAACCGGATTAGAGAAGGAGAGTGGCCTGCATTCCAGGTAACGCTGTCTCATAAGCTTACAGGTGATAGCATGCTTCCTCCCTACATCCACACTAAATCTCCGGAGCAAGTTCCAGATGTTGGCCTCCTTGACACGGTTGCCCATCAGGAAGATCAAACCCAGGATCGGCATCACATATTCTTGGGTGGGTCTGCCCAGGCTCTCTAGCATTACTTGCTCCTCTTCTGATTCTGGCTGCTGGACAAGGAGGTAGATGTGTTCACTGGTGTCAACCTCAATCAGAGAGAACCCATAAAACAGATCAAGGATGAGAGTGGCTCTACTGAGGATGTTTGGGAACACATCCTCGAACTCTTTACCAGTATGAGCCAATAGCTCATCCTGATGTATAGGCAGCAACTCCTCAGTGACATTAATGGCCAACTGGACCAAGTCATTTGCTTTATCATTCATAGTGTCCTCTGACCAGAACTCTAAGCCAGCAGCCTGGCTTCTCTCTTTGGCTTTGTCAGCTTCCAAAGCCTTGCTATATTCTTCTGGCCAGTTCCAGAGTTCTTCATCATGGGCCTCTGCTGCAAACTTTAGGGCTTCCGTCTTTGTGATTTCCCTGTGGGCTCTAGAGCCCCACAGGAACTCAAATTCAAGGGGATTAGTGCCATATACTGGCCAGTACTCCAAAAATCGCATACGGACAAAGTCAGTAGTGAGGAGGTTTCTTGCGTTCTCAAACAGGTTGTTGATCCTCTGAGGCTCATCCATCACATCAACCTTTAACAGCAGGTCCCATATGGAGGCCTCCCTTGCCCGGTTGCCATTTAAGAGGATGTGCCCTAGGACCAAGGCCAGGAGACCTGCTTTTGGCATGTCCAGGGTCTCTGCTAGCCGTTCAGTGTTCTGGGGACCTGGTTTGCTGATTAGGTTGTAAGTGTCAGTCTGAGGATCAAGAACTCTCAGATTCAATCCAAAGACCCGATCCAGGTGAACTGAGGCTCGTCTGAGAATCTCAGGGAACTGATCTGAGTATTCTCTGAGAAACTCCAGCATGTCTGACTGCCGGATAGACCCCTCACTTTGACTTTTCATGCGCATGAAATTCACCAAAGCAACCGACCTGTCTTCTAGAGGGTCGTGGACCCTGAGCGCCCCCAAACGTCGGGACTGCTCGTCGATGAGAACCTCGAGGTCATTCGGGTCCTGCGCAGCCTGGGGAGCGCTGGCCCCCTGTGGATCGATTGGAATCTCAGGGCCCTGGGGAGCCTCGGAGACTAGCATGGAGGTGGGGGGCCCGGAGGCATTAGTAGCCTGCATTTCACCCTGGCCGTCGCTGTAATCTGCAGTGGTCTCTGCGCTGCCGTGGCGCGCATTCTGGCTTACCAGAGACATGGTTCCAGGAGACAGGAACGCGAACGCCGAGGTCAGCGACCCGTCGGAGAGACGATCGGAGGTGTGTTAGCACCTCGGCACAGAGCCGAAGCCTGATGCCCGGAAGCTGTGTGGACCAAAAGTGAGAGCTGATAAGAAAGACGATCTTTTTACCCAGGCAGTAGCCAGCTACGAGCGAAAGCCCAAGAGCAGTTAGCTTTGCCGCAGCCTACGCAGGCGCAGTCAGCCTCTGCGACGTGGTGACCACGCCCCGCTCAGGCTTCCACTCCCGCCCCCTCCCACCTCTGACCAGCCAGTTTGGTTCATGCTTGTGCGGGATTCGAACTTCTCTTAGGGAAGAGAATTCGCAAAGAGAAACAACCAAGATGAAGCAGAAGCATTAAGGGATGGGGGTGTTCAGTGATGCTGCATTTGAAGTTTTTCTAGTTTTTCTGTGAGGCATCACGTTTTTCTGTAAGGCTTAATAGAGGATTCTCAGGGTGGGGGGATGGATATTCATGATAATCGTAGTCATTAAGGCTGCCGCCAACTCAACAGATTATTTCTTGAACATATGCCTATGCCACAAACAGTGCTGGGTATTTGTCTGGTGCATTAGTGATCTCCTTGAGGACCAATTGACTATTCCCTTCCATGTGGAGCTTGCAGCCAGTGGTAATGAGGGCCAACCCTTTATGCAGCACTTATTAGGTAACAGGCATTGTTTTTGGTGTTTTACTTTTCTCATATTAAAATCACTCCATCGTAACTAGTCTGAATAATATATATCTTAAAGGTGAGAAAACTGGCTGGGGGGGGGGGGGGGGGGGGGGGGGGGGGGGGGGGGGGGATGTGAGTTTGCCTGTCCAGACTTAGGCAGCTACAAGTGAAAGAGATCAGGCTTTGAATCCTTTCATGAGAGTTCAGAACATAAGACCTTTCTTTCACACCATCTGACTTTCAAGGAGTTCTTAGCTCTATTTCATTAAAATGGCTCAGATAAAACTGGTGGAAATCAGCAGGAGCCAATTTATATATAGTCCAAACACGGGAGTAGTGAATGGCAGTTTTGTTGGAAGAATAAGATTGGAGGCAGTTCCCGAAGAGTCAAAAAGTAGCTGAGCTCTAAAGGATGAAAAGAATGGAAGAGTTCATGGTTTACAAGGCACTGTAGCTTTAGGGGACATCAACAGGAAAGGTCCAGAAGTATTAGAGTAAAAGATAAGTTTGTGTTGGCTAGAGTCAGAAGGTGTTGGGATGAGCAGAAGGCAAGGGCAGAGTTGACTAAACAGTAAGAATTGAATTTCCTCCTATATGTCAGAACTGCTTGTGGCTGCACAGCAGAGTAGGTCCTGTTCATTCAGGCATTTGTGCATTTGTATTTGAGGATGCGTAATCTAAACACTCTGCCAGGAAGAAAAGTCAGTTGCTTGATTTTCTGGGAGTGCTGCCACAGTAGTTGGGCTAATGCTTAGCCACAAACCAGGAATGCAGCGGAATATTGTAAAGGAAGACAAAATATGACAGATTGCCATCTGCACCACAATTGGAATTCTTCCAAGTTCTTGATGGTAGTGATTATTGTTTTATGTTCAGTGATCCAGTGCCCTGAAACTCCTTCAGAGGCCACTCATTCTGACAGCTACCCATGACATTTTCCAATCCTTGTTTTTAAATGCGCATGCTATTACAATAGCAATGTAAAAGGTTCAGGACCAAGTATTTGGCCAAACCGGGCAAACCTGTGCTCAATACACAAATGGGTGTGCATGCTCTATATGACAGCACGTGTGCTGTTTTGCGTTGATCTGTTGGTCATGCCTTCGGAGAGCCTTGTGGAAAGTAGTGTTCTCTTCTCAGCTCTCCCAAGGTGTATGTGAGGTCCGATTGGAGGGTCTTTACCTCTTCCATTCACCAGAAGGGTAACATGTTCTTTGTCTTAGATTGGTATTTCTCTAAGTAAAACTAAGTTTAGTTTGGTTTTATAAAACCCTCTTCATTTATAAGTGAAACCCTGCTCACAATTTGAGTCAGACTTAATTATTCCCATCTACTAAAGAAAAACAATATCAAATGGAAAACCAATACCTTAACTGTGATATGATGTCTCAGTCTCATTCTTTGGTATTCAGTTTCTTAACTGATTCAACCCTACCTGGTATTCTATCTTCCTCACTATTCTCAGCATGTTCATCCATGAAGTCACCTCCTGGACACACTGAACTTCAAATTTTTTCACTCAGCTATTTTTGTGTTTTACAGGCCAATGAAGATTTCTAGTTATTGCTAAATGAACAACAATGAAGCTATGTTTTATAATGTACATATGTCAGTGTAAAGGCAAAAAGATGGGCTCACACTCCTTATCTGAAACTTCTTTTGAGACTTTCTGTTAACTATTTTATACATTCTTTTTTTTATTTTATACATTCTTAGGATGAGTAATTTCTATACTATTTTATCTTCAAAATTATGTTAATAAAGTATTTATCTTGACTACTGGAATATGCACATAATAAAGTACACAAACGTAGCACTTGATAAGTTATGACCCATTTAACACATCATGTGATTATGATGCCACTTAAAATCATTTACAGCATCTTGAAAGTTCTGGGGGCACTTTATCTCAATCATTTCCCTCTCACTTGTCCTTAGAGAAAAATGGCCATATAGGCATTTTAGACTAGTTCTCTCTCTCTCTCTCTCTCTCTCTCTCTCTCTCTCTCTCTCTGTCTCTCTCTCTCTCTCCTTTAAATAATCATAATAGAATTATACAGAATGTATTTAGCAGTATCTTCTCTCAAGCATCACCCCAACTCTATTGCATTTTTATCCATTCGTTTATAATAGTAGTCTGTTCATTTTCATTATTATAGAGTTTATAATCGTGTGAATATGGACTTCTTTTTAAGAAGGCAAATAAGTATTTTTTATATGATTATGAATTCACAATATGCATAACACCTTTTTAAAAAGACTGTTAGTCAAAGGAATAATATAATTATACAAAACCCCTTACATATATAAAATATCATTCATAGATTTTGTTGTATATATAAAACATTGTGGTAGCTATACACAGTTTGTAAAATGATAATGACTAATTATACTTGAAGGCTTTCTATATAGTCTTGGCTGTCTTGGAACTAGCTCTGTAGACCAGGCTGGCCTTGAACTCACAGAGACCTTCTTGCCTCTGCCTCCCAAGTGCTGGGATTAAAGGTGTGTACCACCACTGCCTATACTTGATTTTAAGCAATAATTTTGTAATCAGAGTTCAGCAATACAGCTAACTGGCTCTAACTATATAGTAGTATTCATCGAGTATGCACAAAGTCCAGGAGAACCCTTTATTTAGATTGAATGATAACACTTTATTATTACTATTTTAAATATAAAAGAAAATGTTTAAAAACTTTTAAAGAAAAACCCATGTTCTCATCAATCATATAAATTTGCTGCTATCATTTTAGAATAGATCATTCTGATCTTTCGTTTTCCCAAGTTTGCATTGAAAAACAACAATTCTGTAAAAAATGCTTGAATTTTAAGTATAGAGTCCAATAGATTTTCAAACTGTACATATATGTATAATGAGCATCTAATTAGCAAACAGTGTTACCAGCAATCAGAAGTTCCTGTGTCCCTTGTTAGGGCACTCCATACCTTAAGGGCAAAAACCACTGTAAATTTTAACACCATATATTCATTTTGCCTATTTTTGAGCTCTGTATAATTGGAACGATGCAGTATCACTTTTTATATCTATCTTCTTTCTTTCAGTGCTATTGTGAGGCTCATTTGTATTGTTGCTTGCTTATATGAGGTTTTGAAGTATTCCGAGGCTTGTAGAATAGTAGACTCCTAACATAATTGTAAATAAAGAGGGCTTTATTGCAATAAAGAGTGCATAATTGTAATAAAGTTGTCATTTATTTTCCTTGTGTGCATTTTATTTTTGTGATATTTCAGAATGTACTTCTAAAAGTTCTTTTATATTATTAATTGACAATTTCATATAAGCATATAATTCATTTTGATCATAGTTTCCCTTCAACATTCTCTTACCTGCATCCCGCTCCACCTGAAATTCTTTCTTCTTCTGAAAAAGTCCCCCCTCCTACTTTCGTGCCTTCTTTCTAAAGGCCCACTGAGTTTAGTTAGGGTTGCTTGCATGAATGCGAAGTTATTTGCTGGATCATGGGCAACTTGCAGGCAACACCACTGAAGGAAAAGGACGCCCATTCCACCAGTTGCCATTAACTGCCAATAGCTACTCAGTCTGAGGTGTGCCTGCATGATACCCTCTCCTAGCCACAGTGGAATGTTGATGGACTTGAGTTTGTGAAGGTCTTGTGTAGAAACGACAGCTTTGGTGAATTCATGAGTGCAATGGCCGTCTCATGCCCAGAAGAAAGCATTTTGTAGCATTCTTCCTCACCCCCAAGCTCTTATATTCCTTCTTCCTTCTACTCTGATGTTCCCTGAGTTTTTGGAGGATGTAGAGCAGCGGTTCTCAACCTTCCTAGTGTGGTGGCCCTTTAATACAGTTCCTCATTTTGTGGTGGCCCCACGATCATAAAATTATTTTCATTGCTACTGTTTAATTGTAATTTTGCTACTGTTATAAATTGTAATGTAAATATTTTTGGAGACAGAAGTGTGCCAAAGGGGTCACAACCCACAGGTTGAGAACCATTGATATATAATCTATTTTTACCTATCGTTGTTAGACATTTGGGTGATTTATAGTGTTTGCAATAGTACTGCTAAGAATATTCTAGGATATTTATTTTTATAAACTTTTAAAAACACTTTTATTGAGTACTCCGGACCACCACTATTGGACCATAGGTTGTGAATACTTTTGGTTACTATTAAAGAGTCAGAAATGTATATATATATATATATATATATATATATATATATATATACACACATATATATTCTCATAAGCAGAAAACATAAATGTTATATGCGATGGTTTATTTACATGAAAATGGGCCCCATAGGCTCACAGGGAATGGCTCTATTTGAAAAGATTAGGACTGTGACTTTGACCTTGTTGGAGTGGGTGTGATCTTACTGGAAGAAGTGTGCTACTGATGGGCTTTGAGGTTTCAGAAGCTCAAGCCAAGCGCGCTCTCTCTCTCTCTCTCTTTCTCTCTCTCTCTGCCTGACCAAATGAAGAAATCTTGGCTCCTTCTCCAGCATCATGTCGGCCTATACGTCACAATGCTTCCCACCATGATGATAATGGACCGAACTCCTGAACCTATAAGCCAGCCCCAATTAAATGTTTTCTTTTAAAGACTTGCTGGATAGTGCAGCAAGGGGAGTTGGATCTGCACTTGGGGGAGATGGTCCCACCCCTCACTACCGGCTTGCTCCTCACCTAGGTAACACACTAGAGCTGTACTTGTTGTAAGGAATTTAAGTGAGCTGGCAGGTACAGTTTGAATGCAGCAGAGATGACACCTTCTCCCGCTCCCACCCCACCTGCTATATTGTGGCGTGGGTGAGGGAAACATGGCCCCCATTTTTGCTACCTGCAGCAGGCAAGAGAATTGACCTAGGGATCATGAGAGTGGGAATGCCCCTCACCAACTGCAACAAACAGGAGAGCTGACCCTGCCCCGCCCCCCACCTTTAGTATGCCCACTACTATAATTGGGAGAAAGGGCTCTACAACTCACCTGGGCAAGACAGTGAAGGTGTCCCTGGTAGTGTAAGTGTGAATACAAGAACTGCACCCCCAGCTTCCTTGCTTCAGGTTGTGACCGGTGGACTGGCCAAGAAGGTGCTGGAGAGCACACCGGGCAGGGGGCGGGCCGATTAGTTCAGCGGACACCCAGGCCCTGAACCAGGTCTCTGAGCTGGCCCATCCCAATATCCACCTCATCTTTGAACAGTTAGAGCAGAAGAAGGGTGCTACCCAACAGATCTAAAACTGCAGTATCTCCAAGACACAAGAAGACGGGCGAAGGTGGGGGGAAGCAGTGGGAGCCCATTACTGATGGTGTGACAGAGGGCAGAGGCCTCCAACCAGACTGATGAACATAGAAATGAACACTTGCAAATGAAGAGGGAAGGACTAAAGGCCGAAGCCACACCACAGCTTCCACAACGAAATTCTTCTCTTTTTCGCCCTTGTTCTTTCTTGTTTGGTTTGGTTTAGTTTTTGGTGTTTCTTTTAAATTTTATTTTACTTTGTTTTGGGGGAAAGGTTGCAAAGACAGAGAGTAGATTTAGGAATGGGGAGATGGGCAGGATCGGGATACATGATTTGAAAACCACAACGAATCAATAATTGTTTTTTTAAAGAGTTGCTGTGGTCATGGTGTCTCTTCACAGCAACAGAAACCTCGACTAAGACAATATGGTTTCTCAACATCTCAACACAGTATTTTCTTTTTATCCATTATAACAACTTTGGTGATTGGAATTATGGTGTAATATTGCATTCTGGTTTATTTTATACTGATGACAAATGAAATTGGGCTCTTTTTATGTGCTTATTAAATATTGGGATACTTCTTTTGTAGAGAGTACCTGTTCAAGTGTTTAGCTAATTTTTTCTACTAGGATGTTATTTCTTATTGGTTTGTGATGATTTGAATGTAAAACAACCCTTGTATTTAACCATTTGTTTCCCAGCCAGTAGCGCTGTCTTGGGAGATTTTGGCGAACCCTATTTCTAGTCCTTGCTGTTTCCTGCTCTACAGTTATAGGAACAAAATAAGTTACTCGCTCCTGCTACTGTGGTCCCTGCCATACCTTCACAGCCATGATGAACTGCATTCTTCCAAATCATGAGTCAAAATAAATCCTTCATTCCTTAAGTTGTTTATATCAAGTGTTTCGTGGCAACAGTGAGAAAATTGGTCATGATAGTTTATCACAGTAACAGGAAAGGAACTGATCCGATGTGTACTACAAGTCTCTCATGTACAGTTTCTTTTACTATCTCAGTAGTTCTCAACCTTCCTAATGCTGCCACCCTTTAATACAGTTCTTCATGTTGTGGTGATCCCCAGCCATAAAATTCTTTTCATTGCCACTTCACAACTGTAATTTTGCTACTGTTATGAATTGCAATGTAAATGTCTATGTTTTCCAATGGTCTTAGGTGACCCCTGTGAAAGGGTCATTCAACCTCCAAAGGGGTCACAACCCAAAGGTTGAGAACAACTGCTTTATATGAACAAAAAATTTTAGTCATTATACAGTCCGATTTATTAAGTGTCATTATGGCCAAAGCTTTAGGGACATGTTTAAGAAATTTTGCTACAACGACAACATGAAATGTTTATATATTTTCTTCAAAAATGATTTGATTTGGGTAGTGGCACATACCTTTAATCCCAGCACGCGGGAGGCAGAGGCAGGCAGATCTCTGTGAGTTTGAGTTTGAGGCCAGCCTGGTCTACAACAGCTAGTTCCAGGAAAGGCTCAAAGCTAAAGAGAAACCCTGTCTCAAAAAACCAAAAAAAAAAAAAAAAAAAGATTTGATGATTTGATTTATCTTTCATTTTGCGATCTAAAACTCATCTGGAACTACTTTGGGGTTGGAGAGACAACAGTTTGAGATTTAAGAGTGCTTGTTGCTCTCAGAGGACCCAAGTTTGGTTCCCAAGCAGCTTACAACCACCTTTTACTGCAGCACCAGAGGATATGATGCCCTGTTCTGCCTCTATGGGCACAGCACAAATGTGTATACATACCTATCAATACATATACACAATTTTAAAAATAATAAATATTAAATAAATACCACCTGGAACTTCTTTTTAGTATGCTGTGAGATGAGAATTCCCTATTTATTTATTTTTGCTGTAAAGCAAATAGTAGGATACCATACCTATCTTTTAAACTGATATAAGACCATCTTTGGGAAAGACCATCCTTTCATAATCCCACTGTAGGGTCCTATTAGACATAAATCAGGTGATGAAAGTGGGTGGACCCATGTCTATATTTTCAGCGTTCTTACACTGGTTAGGTTTTTATCCTGTAAAAATATCATGTACCCATATTTTATTTTTATAGTAGGTATTAATATATTGCAATGGTAGTTGTCTAGCTATGTTCTTTTTAGACTGTCTTGGCCATTCATGCTCTATTGAATTTTTGATTTGCATTTCCAATTATTTATTAAGAAAAGTTTTGCAGTTTTAATTATGGTCATTTAATTTGAAGAGACCATCTTAAAAATGCTGTCTTTCATTCTCTTAATATGAAATGTTATTCTACTTATTTTGATTTTTTTCAGTAATGCTTTGGATTATAAATGTCATTCAACAATAAACTAATAAGAGCATACTTTTAGTTGGACCTGTTGAATTTGGGTATGTGTTGTCTCAGTAAGATGACATGATTAGTGCTATTGTATTATTTGGGTTTCATCTGGACAATTTGTTGAAGATTTTAGAGGAAGTGATCATTTATTATAGACTGGATCTTATCAGGCAGTGGGGATAATTCTATGTTTCAAGATCATAATAAATCTTATTTAGAAGGAGTAAAGACTAGAATATGGCTAAGAATACAACTGGCTAAGTAAAAGCTGTCACTCATATAGCTAAGGATGTTAGTTAATCATGTGGCTTAAACATCTCCATGTTTTGGAATTTGTTTTGTCTGGTTTTCTGTTACAGTCTGATTATGAAGTCATCATGTTTTTGTCCTTCTCGGACTTCATGACAGATTGTTCTTATTTGAAGTTGATGATCTGTAAAATTATTCATGCAAACAGGAGAGCATCAAGGTTTACCTGATAACCAATAACAGGAACAATTGGATACCATGAACTACCTTTATTTTTTACAATACCCTCTTTCACGTAAGAGTATAAAACATCGAGTCATAGTAAACAAATCCACAACATTTGCATGTATTAGTTTTTTCCCATTGTTCTGATGAAATATCCAACAAAAAAAACTTAAGGAAAGAGGGGTTTACTTTTGGCTCACAGTTTGAGGGTACAGTCCATCATGGCAAGGAAATCCTGGTTGCAGGCACTTGAAGTAGTTGTTCACATTACATCCACAATCAGGAGATAGAGAGGATTGCTTACTTTTTTCTTTTTATTAATCTCAGGACTTCAATCCACAGAATGGTGCCATATACAGCTAAAATATGTCTATACACTCTAATTAACCAAATCCAGAATTTCTTTCATAGACATGCATACCCAAGGTTTGTCTCCTAGGTAATTATGAAAATTTGATACTCAGAGATTAAAAAGTGTAGTTTGAGATAGACTCTGATTAGGCTACCTTGCTTCATTTATTTCAAGATAGGTTGAATTCTCTGATGTGAGATGAGCTAAGCATCTAAGTGTTTGGACATTATTCATATCCATTATCCTAGCTCTATACCTCAGCAGAATCAGGTGAAGGATTTCATATATAGAAGTTGGTTAAATTTAGAGTGCCAATGGTTTAGTAAGATCTTACAGGAAAATGTTGCTTTTCCTTAAGGACAAGAGACTATATGGAATAAAATAGCAATATGGAAATGAATGAGAGTAATATTAATACCAAGGCAAATGCCCCAAAGAGTGTTGAATTAATCCAATTACATTGTCTTGGGTGATGGCTATTCATTTTTGATGGCAGAAAGTTATCCAAGACTTCTGAAAGACTCATAAGAACCTTCAATTTAAAGTCATTTGATGTTAATACCCCAGAAGTCAAGAGAAAGTGACACACATCTTTAAGTTAGGAAGATAATTAAAGTATTAAAACTTTTGAATATTATTGTTAGGGCACTTGTTAATAGTTCCTAATAGGATAAGTTTCAATTAATCTTAAATTCAACTTTCCTCTGACATCCAATGGAGAACAAATTTGCAGACTGTAGATTATGCAGGATGTATTTTGCTAAGTGCTTTGTAAATGTTCCCCATACCTCATATTGTTAAACCTCAAAACATTATTTGAGTATTTAATGAATAAACCTGTAATTTGATCAGATCTTAGACCTTGAAATTTCTTAGTGCATGAAACAATATTATTAATCCATAACAGCTAACCTGCGGGTCACATGGGGCTTTATCTCATTATCATAAAGCTAATAGAAGTAGTCGGGGCTTTCAAAGATTGAAGGTTTCTAAGGTTGGTTTTACTTTTAGAATTTCAGTAATTATCTCTACTTTTCCTGAAGGCTATAGATAATAAATACAGTGAAATTTCTCAACAAAAGGTAAAAAAAAAATTACAGTGTACTAATTAAAATTCTGATAATGTAAGTGTCCCTGTTACTAGAGAAAAAGAAAAGGGGATTCTGCAAGTCAGACGAATAGAAATGAATACTTTTATGTACTTCCTATGCTTAGGGGTCCAGTGAGGAGAAGCTTCAATCCACCTTGACATTATTGTTGCAAGCAAACACACTCGCATCTTCAAGGGAATAGGAGATAGTTTATTCAGGAGCCATTTTGAGTGATCAAGGCCTAGGAACACAGACTTAGGCTACCCCAAATCCCGTGTCCTGCATGAAAGCAGTTTAATGAAGTTTTATAGATTTACAAAACAAAGTAATAAATGAAGGCAAGTTTAAAGCACATTGATGGGTATATCAGAGAGGCAGTTATAACAAGATGGAGGAAGCTTTTCTATAGGCTTAACATGCTGTCTGATGACATTCTAGGTTTTGGGTTGGTGGAAGCTAATAGTCTGCTAAGCTAATAGATTCCAGGAGGTTTGTGTCTATTAGTCACAAGCTATGAGTTCCTACACACAGGTGGGATGTTCCAAAGGGATAGAACTTAATCCAAGGCAAGGTATTAGTCTCTGGTCCTGCAACATTCCAGTCTCTACAAATTACTGAAATTCTAATCAGCTAATCAGTCTCTAAAGACACTGCTTAATTTAAGGAGTTTTGTTCACATACTAAAAAAATAATAACAAGAATCCATTCATAGCCCTTTGGGACAGGTAGCTGAGTAAATTTGGTAAAGTCCATTTAGAAGTTTTCAGAGCAAAACATTGGTTGAAAAACCGTTCACATACAGTTTCCACAATGTTACCAGCATTTCATTTCTAACAAGTTGGATATATTTTGGAAATATCATAAGCAATACCTTTAAAGTTAACATGCCAGCACTCATTTAAATGTGCAACCAATTTGTATTTTCAATTTTGGATATTATCATGAAGAATTTTAAAATATGATTTTGCTAAATTCCATTATAAATGCCATAGTGCTACCATGAAGACTTCTGAAAGTACACTATATCTTAAATGTTCCTCGATTTAAAAAAAAAAAAAGTCTTATGGCAGTTGCTAACAGCTTCTTTTAAGTCATTCAAGAATTTGGCTTTCTGTGTTTTCACACCTGGAATGACTGTACTAGGATTTTTGTCGATGTAAATAAATATAGTATAAGAAGAAATTTAAGGAAAAAAGTTTATTTTGTTACAGAGAGCTGGTCACCATAATCGCTTATCTTTTCATTAGTTGATATGTTCATGGGGGGCAATTAATGTAGTCATATAAACAATTAAATTTATGAAAGCTATTTTATTATAGCCATTCAATGATATTAATTGTACAAATTCATTTCCCTTTTTACTGTACATTTGCTTTCATATGTGCTTATATTGTGTTTTGTTCTTATGATTACTCCCTGTCATCCTGTGTTGTACTCCTTTATTTTCTTCCCCAGCCACTTCCTCTATTTTCAGGCCATCCTTTCTTGTTTGCTTGTTTTTACATGTGAGATAAAACATAACAGTTTCTGTGTTGGTTAATTCTACCTAAATTCTAGTTCTACCAAAATTTCTTGCACATGATATGATTTATTTTTTATGTTTAAATCTCTCTCTCTCTCTCTCTCTCTCTCTCTCTGTGTGTGTGTGTGTGTGTCGTCTGTTAATAGACATCTAGGCTGATTCTCTATTTTGGCTATTGTGAATAGTACCACAATGAATATGTGTATTCAAGTATCTCTATTGTATTCTAAATTATTACTTTTTAGCTATATATACACAGTAGTGACCTTCCGGGGACTTATGGCAGATCTATTGTTAGGTTTTTTTTTTTTTAAAGAAAAAACTTCATACTGATTTCCATAGAAGCTGAACTAATTTGCATTCCCACCAGCAGTGTATAAGAATTCCCCCCAATCCTTGCTAGCATTTAAAAAATATAATGGCTATTCTGACTGAGATGAGATAGAATCTCAATAGAGTTTTGATTTGCATTTCCCTAATGGCTAAAGATGTCAAACCTTTTTTCCATTTATTTATTGAGATGTGTCTCTTCAGATCACACATCCATTTACTGAATGGATTGACCTGTTCTTTTGGTGTTTGCATTGCAGAGTTTTTAAATGTATTCTGGATATTGCTTTCTGTCAAATATCTAGCCGATATTTTTCTCCCATTCTGTAGGCTGTCTCTTCTTGTTGTTATTCCCTTTGCTGTGAAGAAGCTTTTAATTTCATGTAATCCCATTTATCTATTTTTGATTTCATTTTTGAACTGTTAGAGTACTAATAATAAAATTACCACTCCCTAGCCCAATATCTTATCATGTGTTTTAAGGGTTAAGTTAGATAAATATCATAAAATAGATGATCATAACATATTTTATGACAATTATTAGTTTTGAATATAATTTATAAGCCATTAACAAGCAAATCAGCATCAGTCAAGGGAGTCTCTAGATCCATAAAAAGTTTGGCTTATCACAGAGCAAAGAAAACAGAATATTTCTTTTTCAGGTAATAAAAAGAATGAAAATTGTAAGAATGGAATATTGCAACACTGTTGTCGGTGTTTCCTAGTAAATAAAGGCTTTTGTTGGGGTAAAAAAAACACAAATATACTCTAAACACACAGAAAAACCATCTCCCGAGGCCTGAGGATTTTTAAAGTCTTCGAAGGATTTTCTTGCCCTAATTTAAAGCTGGTCATTTTGAAGAAAGACAAAGTGGCTGATTAGCAAAAAAAAAAAATTTGTAAGCATGTCTTGATGAGGCCTGGAATTTGTTAGGCTAGTCAATCAGTAGGAGGAAAAACCCAGAAGGCCATTGTTTAAAACTACTAGGCTTTTCTCTCAGATCAAGAGAGTGATGAAGAAGCCAGTGCCCTTGGAAGTTTACCAATCTTTATAACCTATCTGTCTGCCTAGCAGGGAATCTGTTTAACTTCTAATCCCTCATTCCTCCCTCTCACAGGAGTTTCAAACACAGACCTCTCTAACTGCTTTCAAGATAGCAAAAATGGCGATGTAGAAGGTATAGCTGTTAGGGTACTTCAGAGGAGGATAGACCTAAGGGCAATAAAACTTAACAGATGGCAAAGATGCAGAACATAAGCTATCTATCTCTGTATTGACATCGTGCATCCTTGGA
>NW_026068334.1:0-4815 GCF_014885135.2 Alexandromys fortis
TGTAGGGATAAGCCCTCCCCTTGGGGGCGGGCTGCCCTCAGGCGTATGTTTACTGATATAGTGCGCGGGCAGAGGCTGCGCGGCCCCCTTCCGCTTGCTCTCCTGTTTCCGCTGGCTACCCCGCTGGAACCTTGGTTTTGTGAGTCTGGTTTTGTTATTAAATTTGTTTAAATATCAATTACTGGTGATTTATTGATCCGACCGCTGCAGGAGTTGGTATATTAAATGAAAATGAGTGTTTTCTTTTTAAAATAAATTTCAAAAGTTTAATTCTTAGGAATCACTGTGCTTCTGTAACCCACATCCTTTACAGTGGTGTGGTGAAAGCACAGATAGAATCTCAAAATAAAAAAAAATGCAGCAATTACAAAAGACAAGCAAAAGAAATCAGCTGAGATACACAACTTAGAATACTCTAGTGAATACTCTGCAAATCCTAACTGCCATAGGGTGACACAAGAGTAGGTGTCGTTTGAGCACCAAGTCAAACTTTTCTCAACTTATTTGCATATTGGGACATTAGCCACAGGGCAAATTGCCCAAAGCACCTTTAAAAGCAATTTGACAGTGCCCAGGAAGCAGCCTCTTTAGTCCAGGTCTCAAGGATGGGGTCAACTGTTATCCTGCTGTGGGTTTTGGGTTCCAGTTGAGAGTGTATAGTGTTGGGGAAAACCCTTGTACACCTTATTGTTTTCCATACCTTGATGTCCTTTTAATTCATCATTGAAATGAAGTCATTTTTATGTTTTTGCTTTGGTTTCTATCTCAATACCAAAATGAAAAGAAACTAGAAGCTATAAAAGATCATCTAGAATTCACTAACCAACTTCAGAAGAGCACAAGTTAGTGATATTCAGGAGCTTCCTTTACTGCCATCCTTCTCTACTCATTTATAAGAGATTGGATAATGTTATTCTTTTCCTCCATATTGCCATGCTGAAAGCACCAATAAGGCTTTGCCTGGGTGAAGCTGTGTTTCCAATAGGGCACAGAACTCAGCTGTAACTTGTTGTTCTATTGTTTTTCTTCTTTTACAATTTCATGCAGTTGTCTATTATATTCCAAAGATAAGTAACATGATAGTAGCTAGACCCTCTTAATAGGGAGGTTTGTATTTTAGGCTATAGCCCTCTTTTCTGAGATTGAATGACTTTTATATCATAATAAATGACAAAATCCTCAGCCCCCATTATGCTGGTTTTGAGAATGGAATATGACTTCCCTAGGTCCCTATTTACAGTGATATCCATGGAAGAGGGTGCTGTGTCACAGGAGCTCCAGGTCATCAACCTCAGACTTTGTGGTTCCAAAGCTGGGAGCAAATTATTCTGTGTTGTTTTCAGCCAGTAGGTTTGCAGTTAGTTTACTTTTAATCACAGCCCAAGGAATCTAATGCACAGGGTGGAAACTGTGTTTGTTGGAAAAGTAGTAACTAAAGAAAATCTGGCTTTTTCTACTATACATAAAAGAACATAAAAATTCTGTCCTTTTATTCTCTATGATCTCCCCTTACATACTGTGAAAATCCATGTTTAACTGAAGTAGCCTTCAGATTTCTGTAGTCCAGTCTCTGTTTGTTCTATTTGAATGATCAGCAGTAAATGACATGAATCTACAATCTGATCTTATTGCAGCTGTCACAAAGCAAAGTAGAAAGTTCTACAAAGATCTGAAGCACAGCAGAACTTGTTAGATTATGACTGGGGCAGGTACTTATCTGTCATATTCTTAGACACTGATTGGAGTAGAGTTACACATCTGTCATATTTTTGACCTGAGATTGGGAATTTCCTTAATCCACATGTTGCGTATCTCCTTCTAATGTTATAGTATTAGAAGCTGACAAAAGAGATCTGGATACTCTTATCAGAAATAATTTAATATTTTTACATGAAAATTAAAAGTATAAAATTATATAATTAATGCAAATAAATGGGAAATGCATGTTACTTAAATGTATATTTAATTTTCAATAATATTCTTGGCTTAATGCTAAAATTGTAATGTCAGATAACCACTAGGATTTTGATATCAAATGCCTGAACTGTCTCGTAAGGACTTGATTAATACCACACATTTTGAAAGATTGTCTCCATGCACAGATTAGATTGGCCTAGAACTTGTATCCCAGGCTGGCCTCAAATATATAATCCTGCTGTTTATGTCTCCCCAGTTTTGAGATTAAAGGTATGATACTCAATTTCTTGCCATGATGTTTTATTTATTTATATTTCTACTTCTTGTACTTTACACATAATACTAGGTTTATAATTTACTTCTTATATGTTATTTCAGAGTTCACCAATCAGAAGTACAAGTATGTTCTATGATTTCTGTTATTGCTTCTGATTTTCATTCATACTCAAACATCTTTTCTTCATTTAGCATCAGCTCTGGTGCCGTGGTCTATTGATCTCTATAAAATTATTGCCTGATTTAGGATGATTGTGTTCCCTTCTCAAGAGGTATTTATAGTTTTCATTATGTCAGCAAGACCATTTTCATCTACTTTCAATACTGTTAATTTGTAAATTATCTTAGAACTGCGTTATGAAATAAGCAGTCTTGGTAAGTATTGGTCTACAGCAATGACTATTTGAAAATAAATCAAGTTTGTTTTCTTCCTCTTCTATTTTCAAAAATTTATCATCTTGTTTCAGTTCCCTTATCATTGTACAGATGATACTTGTTTGTTTCTTCAGAGGGTACCATTTCTTGATATTTAAGATTCTTTTATCTCAATCTTAATGTTATCTAAGATTTACACAGTGAATTCTGGGCTGCTCTTTGTTTAGTCTGGAAACTGGAGCACAATATCAGTGGAACTGTTCATTGCCCTCTATATATGTATGGTTTTAAAGGTAGTAGAAAATGAACAAATTCTCTCTCTTTCTCTTTCTCTTTCTCTTTCTCTTTCTCTATCTCTCTCTGCCTTTCTTCATTTACTTCCTCCACCATATCTTTCTTTTATTGAATTTTTTCTTACTCTAAGTTTCTTTTGTTGTTATTTTGAATATATTTTTTTTATCATTTCCATAGTATTGTTAATTTTAGATAGCTTATCTAACATTTTATGCAAAACAAACTGATTTAAAAAAGTTGTGGACTTTAAACCAAAGTAGTTATTAGAGTCTCTAATAGATTTCTGTTTGAGTGTTGTTAACACCAGCCACTTATATACACACCCACACGTTTCCTTATGTATTTGCTAACTGCTTTGCATGGACGACACAAGCACAGGCCAACAACATAGAATTTATAATCCAAGCCTTTTCAGTAAGAACTGAGCTACAGCAGACAGGCAGGGGGAGCAACATGATGTCAGAAACCCAGGTTCTCATATCTCTGCTGCTCTTGGTGTCTGGTGAGAAATTCTAAAGTATTATAATCTTTTTGTAGTCAATTCTTTGTATAAAGAAATTTACAATGTGTGTTCTGAGAGATTATGTCTTACACAATAATACTCTGACAATATGATATTACACAAATATTAAATGACAAATTTTAACTGTTACTATTTTTTTAAAATATTATGCATCTCATTTCTATTGCTGATTGCAGGCGCCTGTGCAGATATCGTGATGACTCAGTCTCCATCCTCCCTGGCTGTGTCAGTAGGAGAGAAGGTCACCATCAGCTGCAAGTCCAGCCAGAGTCTTTTATCTGGTAGCTACAACTACTTGGCTTGGTACCAGCAGAAACCAGGGCAGGCTCCCAAACTACTGATCTACTTGGCATCCACTCGGGAAACTGGGGTTCCTGATCGCTTTACAGGCAGTGGATCTAAGACAGATTTCACTCTCACCATCAGCAGTGTGCAGTCTGAAGACATGGCAGATTATTACTGTCAGAAGCATTATGGTGCTCCTCCCACAGTGCTTCAGCCTTGAACAAAAACCTCTCTGAGATTCTCACCAGCTGCCTGCCCCACACAGCCCTGGATCTGCACACTTCCCCCTGCTGCCTAAGAATGTTGTGTTCAAACAGTGGTAAAAAATAGACAAGCCCAGAAAAAATAATGGGCTCAATGTCTCTTATGTCTTTAGGTACGAAAAAGCCTTTAAATGAAAATGTAAAAATAACTTAGTATCATCTTTCTATTCCTTCTGTAACACATTAATACAAGCTCTGCTGCTTGAATATGAGGGATTTATTTTTGTAGTTCTGTACGTGCACTATCAAATATAAGACTCTATGGGCAGAAGTAATGATGAATGTAAAAGTTTTGGAAGCTCTAGGAAAAATGTTTTCTGCTCTTTTACTGAATTATGTGGTGTTTCCTTATTTCCTTACTGGGGTTCATTTCTTCTGTTTTTTTTTCTTTCCCTTTTCATAAATTCTTTAACTTTTTATTACATTTTAATTGAGTAGATTTTTTCTGTGTCCTTGTGAGTGTACATTTGTTTGTCTGTGTGGGGCATGTTTCTAGGTACATATTTGACATTGCAAAGTTGTGGACATCAGAAAACACTTGCACATGATAGTTTGTGTCATTTGGGTCTGGGGATGAAAGTTAGGTATGACATCATGCTTGGTTCCAAGTGTTTTTGCCATCTGATACATCATTCTGTCCCTTAAAATCTTTAATTGATGAGTTCCCAATAGATCAGCCCCACTGTCTCAGTGGGTGGGTGCACCCCCCCGTGGTCCTGACATCCTTGCTCGTGTTCTCCCTCCATCTGCTTCTCATTGGGACCTTGGGAGCTCAGTCCAGTGCTCCAGTGTGGGTCTCTGTCTCTATCTCCATCCATCACCAGATGAAGGTTCTATGGTGATATGAAAGATATTCGTCAGTAATGCTATAGGATAGGGTCA
>NW_026068334.1:7830-10393 GCF_014885135.2 Alexandromys fortis
ATATGTACTAGCCTTCCCTATTGCACCTTCTCTGTCCTGTTACCTCTTCTTCCCTTAGTACCTCTAATACTTTTATCACACTCTCTCTCATACATACACATTCACCCATGCCTTCACCTCTCACCACACATATCCACCAACACCCACATTCATACATATTCACATAGATACACACACACATACAAAGTTTGTGTACACATACACACAGACATTCGTGTGCTCCTATATTTATATTTAGAATCTACAAAGGAGGGAAACTGATATTTGCTGCTTCTGATTCTGGGGCTACATATCCTTCAGAAATTTCTGTATCTGATTTCCAACTGTTCAGACTGATATCCCTCCATCCACACTAATGGTGGAATAACATTGTGCCAGCAGATGTTCCCTTTTAGTCTCATATCAATGAATAGATTTTAGTGTTTATTGAGGGGAACATTTGGTGTTCCTTTGTAAACCATGTACTAAATAATCATGTCCATATTTTCATAAAGAATCATGCTGAACACCTATTTTGGAGATATGGCAGGGAACAAGTACCACAGACTACATAAAATTGTCAGAGATCTCCCAATTCCTTAAAGCTTAAATCTGCAATTTTTCTATGTTCTATGTCTGTCTCTCTGCCTAGAGATGGTCCTTTTTCTCTCCAGGACAAATACTATGTCCCTTTTCCTGGTTTCATAATCATCCTTCCTCTTCCTCTATCTCCTGTCTTTTCTCTTATTCCCCGACCTATGTCCTTCTGCGGTGAGGAGATCTCCTTTGTGCTGAGAACTTGGTTTTGGGTGCCCTTAGTTTATAATTTTTCTTTTACACAGAAGAAAGAAATCACTATAAGACTCAATAAAGCAGAAGAAAAAATATCCTGAATCAAGTTTCAAAATGAAGAAGAAACATAGTTTTGAAACATCATTTGTTAAAAATTTATATTACTATAATATCAAAGAATTCTAGCATATGATAAAGAGACCATGATTCATAATATATAGCAGATCTGAGATGTAAACTAGATACTTAGAGAAGATATTGAATGAAATGAGAACAGAAAAATTTAAACCTACAAATTACTGGCAATTATAAAAGGACATTTAGTTCTAGAAACAAATAGAACTAAAGAACATTTCCAAGTCATACATTTTGCTTATTATGTACAAAATAAAACAAAGAATCAGCATCAAAAGATATAATTAAAAATGCTAATTCAAATACAAAGACAAACACATCAGAATGACATCTCAATCCTCATTCAAAGCCTTAAAGTTCAGAAAACATGTACTGATATAGTTCAGAAGCTGGTGGCATGTAATTGCCAATTAAATGAGCTATTCCTAGCAAAATTGTATTTTCAAATGAGGGAGAAATAAGGACATTACAAGAACATCACAACCTCAGGTATTTCATGATCATGAAGACAGCTCTATAGAAGGCAGTATAAAACAGTATGCACATAGAAATAGAGTGTTTCAATCATGAGAGTACTGAAAAATGTTTCTGTCATGTAAAGAATAGATGAACCATGACTATCAGAAAAGGATTATAGTATGTCCAACACTGTAAAACAGATAATTCAAAAATATTTGAGGATCAAGTTATATTAAGCACCTCATCCTAACACCGGGTTTCAAACTTTATAAATTGCCTTTTTCCAATGTGCTACATCTGTCAATCTATCCAGAGGCAGTCCAGTTACCTACCCTTAAGGACATATACTCCTGCTACCCTTCCCTGGTTACATTAAGTTCTTCCTTTTAGATATTGTGGTAAGTGTTTTGTAATAGGGTTGTGGTTTTACAGGTGACAACTAAGACTTGAATTAGGAGCTTTATGACAGGATTATGCTGTTTGATACAAATTATGTGATGCCCCCACCACTGTCAACATCCATTACATCTCCTCTCACTCTGGAATGAAGTTGGGCTTTCTCACAAAGTTTTTTTCCAGAAGAAGGATATTTCCATCATATTCACAGGTCATCCAAACTCTCTGTTGCTGCTTCTGCACTTTTGTCCTCATGGAATTGTGGCCAATGGACAGCAAGGAAACAGGAAACCAACATATAAAACGGACATAGAAGGTAAGAATTTTCCTGATACAATAGCAGATGGTAATTTTAGCACTCTGCTTGTTTTTTTTTACATTCAAACTGAAAACAACCAGAGAAATTTTTGAGTTAAACTACACAAGAAATGAATGACCACCACGACATATAAAATATGTCCCATCTATCATATATACATGATGTGGGAGTGAAATCTGTTGATTTCATTGGCTGAGCAATAAAAGAAACTGCTTGGCTGGCCCTGATAGGTTAGAACATAGATGGGAGGAGTAAACAGAATAGAATTCTGGGCGGAAGAGGAAGTGAGGTCAGACTCTGCTCTGCTCCCGGAGAGACTCTGCACTCTGGAGCAGAGATGCCATGCTCAGCTCTCCTGGGTAGACTCAACAGCTCTGCTCTGGAGCAGAGACACCAGGATGGACAGAAGCTAGAATCTTCTTGGTAAGCGCACCTTGGGGTGCTTACACACATCATTAGAAATGGGCTAGTCCAGGTGCGAGA
>NW_026068334.1:11243-13540 GCF_014885135.2 Alexandromys fortis
AGGAATATACAACAGAAGCGGTACTACTTTATGTCCACATTCCTATGTGCACATGTAGAGGCCAGAAGTTACCTATAGCTTCCTCAGTTGCGTTCCACCTTCGCTGCTGAGACAGGGTCTCTCTCTGAACATGGAATGGTATTTGGCTAGACCAGCTGGCCAGGAAGCTCCAGGACCTGCCTGTCTCTGGCTCCAAAGCATTCGAGTTACATGTGCTGCTATGTTCAGCATTGTTCACGGATGCTGAACTCAGGATCTGTGCAGCAGCACTTGATTACCCACCGAGTCATCTCAGCTGCAGTGGCACCACTAAGGATGTGCACTAATTACTCCCAACAGTCTTTGCCTTTACATACGTGTGGCATTTTCAGGGGCTCCAGGTTATTGCTAACGTTCAAGAAATAAAAATCCAGCCCATTTTGTCCATCACTGCATCCCTCCTTATACCAAAAAGGAAAGGTATAAAAGACATTAAAACAATGACATGATTTTTTATGGGAGTATTTAAAAATAAAAATTATCATTCATAGTAAAGACAAAAAGATCCTAAAGGTGATTTAAAAAAGTTCCTTCTTGCTGGGCGGTGGTGGCGCACACCTTTAGTCCCAGCACTTGGGAGGCAGAGGCAGGCGGATCTCTGTGAGTTCGAGACCAGCCTGATCTACAGAGCTAGTTCCAGGACAGGCTCCAAAACCACAGAGAAACCCTGTCTCGAAAAACCAAGAAAAAAAAAAGTTCCTTCTTAAAGAGAAAGGGGGAAATTAGGGCAAAGTCCAGGTAGAAAGCCATTCCTGTCAGTGAGAAAACTGCCTGCGGTCCGCTGTCTTCTTGCTGATGTGTTTAAAGATCTTGGACTTCTCCACTTTCTTTGTTTTCTGGTAGCCCTCTCTTTTTAAGCTTGCCATCATGGCTGCTCACGTTCAGATCAACGAAGGGAGGAACCTTAAAGCCAAAGGACAGAGCCACCTGGGGCAAGTTTAAGTTGTTCACATCGAAGATCTGCTTGAAAGAGTGGGAGTCGTAGGCTCGTATGTAGGACTTGTATGCTTCCTGCGCGGACTTATTGAGAAAACAGTTCTTTTCAATCAGCTTTTCCAGCTGAGACTGAATATCAGAAACTTTAGACCAGGAAAAGTCGAACTGATTCAGTGGAACCTTGGATGGCTTCAAGTAATGAAGGAAACCCAACACTTCAGGGCGCAGGATGAGCAGGGCATGCCCTCTTCCGTTCAAGGCCCTGAGCCGTTCTATCCACACGATGAATGTATTCCTTGGGGTCATCGGGAGGGTCATACTGAACAATCCAGTCAACTTCAGGGATGTCCAGCCCTCTGGCTGCCACATCTGTGCACAGCAGTATCCCTGAATCTGCGTTGCAGAATTGGAAGAATGTGGTTGTTCGCTTATTTTGCTTATGCCTTCCATGGATGGCCAAGACAGGCAGGTCAACGTAGTTCAGTAGTTCGTAGTGGTACTTCACAGACATACACGACGAAAAGAAGACCATCACTTTCTTCTTCCGGTTCTCCTTAAGGAATGTGAAGAGCAGAAGGAACCTCTTCTCAGAGGGACACACAACATATCCCTGCTCAAGTCCATCCACTGTGGCAACCTCTTTATCATCATCAACACCCACATACAATGGCTGAAATTCTTGCCAAGTCTTCAACTTTTCGAGTTTGTGTGGCAGAAAAGAGCATGGTTTGCCTGTGTACTGGCAAAAGTTTAATAATTTGCTTTAATTCTTCTTCAAATCCAACATCCAAGATACGATCAGCCTCATCAATAACGAGACACTGAAGGTTCTTGTACATGAACCCTGGAGTATTCTGCATGTGGTCTAGAAGCCAGCCGGGGTGGCCACGACAATGTTGATGCCGTTGGTGAGCTTCTGCGCTTCCAGCAGACCTGTTGCTTCCACCCATGATCAGCCCGTATGTGTGAACATGGTGCGTCCTCAGTTCCTTAAGAACACCAAAGGTCTGCATGGCCAGTTCTCTGGTAGGAGAGAAAATCAGGACTCCTGTTCCATTCCTGGGCATAAACTTTAACTTCACAATGAGCTCAATCACAGGGATGAGGAAAGCCAGAGTTTTGCCACTGCAGGTTTTAGCAGCTGCTAGAAGATCCCTGCCTTCCAGAAGTGGCTTGATACTTTTATGTTGAATCTCAGTCATGCGCTTGAAGCCCATTTCCTCTATAGCCTTCAGAGTGTTTTCATTGACGAGGTTAGACAAGTAAGCAAACGAAGTGTCCTCAAAAGCCCCTGTCAGCCCCAGGGGCAGGCTGGGCACTTC
>NW_026068334.1:18359-20865 GCF_014885135.2 Alexandromys fortis
TCTTCTTCTTCTTCTTCTTCTTCTTCTTCTTCTTCTTCTTCTTCTTCTTCTTCTTCTTCTTCTTCTTCTTCTTCTTCTTCTTCTTTGATTCTGAATCAGGAGATGGCGCTGCTGATGTGTCTCCATTGGTTAAAGCAGTAGGTTTCTGGGGTAACTTTTCAACTTTCGAGTTTTCCGCTGTCTCTTCAGGCATGCCTCCACTTTGTGCTTCTGCTGAGCCCACCCTCGCAGCATGCTTTACTGCTTTCTTAACTTTTCCGACCTTTACCTCTTTTTTGTGCACATCTTCATTGAAAGGTTGGGATAGGCTCGTGTTTGATGCTTCTTGCAGCTTCAGGTTTCGCTGCCGCAGCTTGATGTTCCGCTTCTCGATCTTCTTGCACAGGAGTTTCATCTGTAAGTGTGATATGTTTGCTGGGCTGCGCTAGCAGGCTGCACTGAGCAGTAGCTGCACATGCGTAGTCGGAACTCCAATCCAAAAAAATTTTAACACAAAACATCCAGGAAATCTTGGAAACCATAAAAAGATTAAATCTAAGAATAACAGGAGTAGAAGAACTTCAGCTCAAAGGCTCAGAAAATATATTCAACAAAATCATAGAAGAAAACTTTACCAAACCTAAAGAAGGATATCCCTATTAAGGTACAATGAGCTTACAGATCATCAAATAGACTGGATCAAAAAAAAAGTCCCCTTGACATATAATAATCAAAAGACAAAACATACAGAATAAAGAAAGAATATTAAGAGCTGCAAACGAAATAGTTTAAGTAACCTATAAAGGTAGACCTATCAGAATTACACTTGATTTCTCAATGGAAACCATGAAAATCAGAAGGTCTAGGGACAATATGCTTCAGACACTAAGAGATCATGGATGTGAGTCCAGACTACTATAACCAGCAAAACTTTCGGTCACCATCAATGGAGGAAACAAGATATTTTGTGACAAAACCAGATTTAAACAATATATATCCACAAACCAAGCCCTACAGAAAGCACTGGGAAAAAATGACAATTCAAGGAAGCTAACTGCACCCACAAAACATAGGCAACAGAAAATACCCATGAGCAAAATCTAAAGAAGGGAAACATACAAACACTACTAGCGAAGTTTCATTCACACACAATTCAAGTGTAGTTGGGTGACCTCTGGGGACTGTGCTAATGTCAGCATTATTTTTTATTTATTTTATTCTTAAAAAATATGTCACTATTGAATAAAGGAGGAAAAAGGAATTTGTTTTATTTAATGTTTCATTTGGCCAGTGAGTCTATTTCCTCTAAAGTATCTTCAATGCCTGAGATTCTTTTTTACATAATATTTATTTATTTATTAAAAATTTCCTCCTCCTCCCATTATCCCAATTCCCTCCCACTCCCCACACTCCCCTTACCCCTCGTTCTCCAGTCCTAAGAGAAGTCAGGGTGCCCTGCCCTTTGGGAAATCTGAGGCCCTCCTCCCTCCCTCCAAGTCTAGAAGATGTGCATACAAACAGACTAGGCTCCCAGAAAGCCAGTACATGCAGTAGAATCAAAACCCGGTGTCATTATCATTGGCTTCTCAGTCCACCCTCATTGTCAGCCATATTCAGAGAGTCTGGTTTGATCACATGCTTGTTCAGTCCCAGTCCGGTTAGCCTTGGTGAGCTCCCGTTAGAACAGGCACACTGTCTCAGTGGGTGGATGCACCCCTTGCAGTCCCGACTTCCTTGATCATGTTCTCCCTCCTTATGCTCTTCATCTGGGCCTTGGGAGCTCAGTCCAGTGCTCCAATGTGGGTCTCTGTCTCTTTTTTTCTTTCTGTTGTATTCTATTGGTTATACTTGTCTCTGTAGTTCCTGTTCATTTACCCAGATTTTCCATAACCAGTTGTCCATCAGTTTGTGTTTTCTTTATTATCTCCATTTTGGTTTTCGAGTCTTGAACTGTTTCCTTCACCTGTTTGATTGCTTTTTTGGGGGGTATCTTTTAGGGATTTATTAATTTCTTCTAACTTTTTGTTTTTCTTCTCTTCCATTTCTTTAAGGGAGTTTTTCACTTCCTCTTTTAAGGTTTCCATCATTTTCATAAAATTACCTTTCCAGTCCTTTTTTTCTACTTCTTCTATGTTAGGATAATCAAGTCTTCCTGTTGTGCATCTGCTGGATTTTGGTGTTACCATGTTGCTTTTTAGGATGTTGGAGGAATTCTTGCATTGGCAGCAACCCATATCTTCCTACAAATGAGGCCAGTAGAGTCTTGGCATCTTGGTCTGATCTTTTGCTGTGGTTGTCTGAGTACTTGGGAGCTTTTCTTGGTCGGCCCTCTTCTAGTTTGCCTCAGTATTGGAGCAAGCACTCTTGCGGGGTTCTCTCTGGTTCTCTCAGCACTGGAGCAGGCTGTGTTGACAAGAGTTACTAATTCTAAAAAGGTTCCTTATTGTTTTTAAATTTATTTATTTATTTATTAAAGATTTCTGTCTCTTCCCCACCACCGCCTCCCATTTCCCTCCCTCTCCCCCAA
>NW_026068334.1:22284-30113 GCF_014885135.2 Alexandromys fortis
CTCTCTCTCTCTCTCTCTCTCTCTCTCTCTCTCTCTCTCTCTCTCTCTCTCTCTCTCTCTCTCTCTCTCTCTCATACACACACAGAAATACACACACACACACACACACACATACACACACACACACACACCCCAAATGACTTTGGTTAACATTTTTTTCAAGTTGAAATAATTTGTATTTATTGTCTCTTAAAAACACATTTTAAAAAAGAAAACAGTAAATCTTAAGTGATAGGAAAGTCGAAAAAGGAATACTGAGGGTGGGATGGAATAGAGAAATATGCTATCAAGGAGATAGGGGATAAAAGGGGAAAATCATCTAAAGACAAATATGTGATAATAAAAATTTAAATGAATAATTATTAATTAAGAAACAATTATAAAGGTCTATATTTTGTTGAGGAATCATTGAATTGTAAGGTATATAGGATGGAATAAACAAACAAAGCATGTTTTCTTTTGTTGTCTAGTATTTATTTTTAATTTATTTGATTAAAAAAAATACAAATTCCCATTCCCTCCCCTCCTCCCATTCCCTCCACTCACCCTCCCACCCCACCCCATCTAATCCTAAAACAGGGTAAGGCACTTTGACAAGGAAATCCTTTTATAAAAAGTTTGTTTTGTTATTTAAGATCTTCCCCAAACAAGTTTAGAGCTGTTTATTGAGATGTCAGAGAGTAAGAGACAGCTGAGAGACTAAGGCTCAGCGAGCAGCAACCCCAGGAGGTTTTTGTTCAGCCCTGGAGCACTGTGGGAGGATTCTCCTTACTCTGCTGACAGAAATAGATTGCAGCATCATCAGCCTTCACAGAATTGATGGTGAGGGTGAAGTCTGTTTTAGACCCACTGCCACTGAACCTGGATGGGACCCCAGATTCTAGGCTGGATGCTGCATAGATGAGGAGTTTGGGAGACTGTCCTGGTTTCTGTTGATACCAGTGCATAAGATTTACTCCATAGGTATTGACACTCTCACTGGACTTGCAAGAGATGGTGACCTTTTGTCCCGGAGACACCCACAGCAATGATGGAGACTGGGTCAGCACAATCTCCCCAGAGGAACCTAGAATCATAAACACAAAAATCATGGTTATACATGTTCAAAAATCTTCCCAGCAGAGGAATTTTTCATTAAAAAATTTAACAATACTTGTGGGTATCACTTTGAGAAACTAGAAAGTCAAAAGGGATGGAGGAACTTAAAACCAATTACAAATGCTTTAAATCTAATGATCAAGGTACCAGAGGCATGGAAAACCATGATGGCCACACAGGATGCTCCCAACACTGCAGTTCACCCTCTCACCTGGAACCTCCAGCAGTAGCAGCCATAGCAGAAATGCCTTTGACTCCATCTCTGATTGTTTGAAAAGAGAATGCTTCTTAGGCTCCTGGCAGCTGTCCTTAAAGGAACCTAGGCTGTTGTCTAGCGACTCAATATGTAAATCAGCCCAGAAGTAGGTGCTGGTGCTCGAAGGGACATCTGCTCCTGTTTTACCCACTGGGAGTTGGTGTCAGCAGAAAATTCACTAGAACATGGCAAGTGTGTCTTAGAGGTGACTTGCAGCCTATTCTCTTGAATCTTTATTCTCTAAACTTTCTGAGGTGTGGTTACCTCTGGAACATTCTTTGTTGTATAGGATTGTTTTGAGTATCCTGGGTTTTTTTTTTTTTTCTATGTGAAGTTGATTATCATTCTTTCAATGTCTATGAAAAATTGAGTTGGGATTTTTATTGAGATTGCATTGAATCTATATACTGCGTTTTGTAGGATTGGCATTTTAATTTTATTGATTTGACCTATTCAAGAGAATGGGAGATCTTTCCATTTTCTAATATTCTTCCATTTCTTTCTTTAAAGACTTAATATTTTTTATAAACAGGTCTGTCACTTCTTTGATTAGTGTTTCTCCAAAATATTTTTTTTTGTATTTTTGTGGCTATTGTGATAGGTGACGTTTCTATGATTTCTTTCTCAACTTCTTTAGCATTTATATATAGGAAATCTACTGATTTTTTTTGAGTTGATTTTATATTCTGCCACATTCTTGAAGTCATTTGTCAGCTGTAGGAGTTCTCTGGTAGAGTTTTTGAGATAGTTGATGTATACTTCCATATCGTCTGCAAATAGAGAAAGTTTTACTTCTTTCCAATTTTAACCTACTTGTTCTTCTTTTGGTGTCTTATTGCTATTGTTAAAACGTCAATGAATATGTTGAAGAGATATGGAGACAGTGGACAACCTTGTCTCACTCCTGATTTTAGTGGAATTGTTTTGAGTTTCTTTTTCTCCATTTAATTTGATGTTGTCTGTGGGCTTGCTCTATATTGCTTTTTATTATATTTAGATATGTTTATTGTATTCCTGATCTCTCCAAGGGCTGTTGGATTTTGTCTAATGCAATTTCACCATCTAATAAGGTTATCATAAGGTTTTTTTCTTTTAATTCATTTACATGGTGGATTACATTGATAGATTTTCATATGTTGAACCAGCCCTGAATCTCTGGAATGAAGCTGACTTGGTCATCATAGATGACTGTTTTTGATGTGTTCTTGGATTTTTTGCAAGTATTTTATTGAATATTTTTGCATATATGTTCAAGAGTGAGATTCATCTGTAATTATCTTTCTTGGTTGAGTCTTTGTGTGGTTTCAGTATCAAGGTGACTGTAGCCTCATAAAAAGAGTTTGGGTACATAAAGGAAGTGAAGAAATATCATACTAGTGACTTCACATCATACCTGAAAGCTCTAGAACAAAAAGAAGTAGACTTACCTAGGAGGACTAGATAACAGGAAATAGTCAAACTGGGGACTGAAATCAATAAAAAAGAAACAAAGAAAACAATAGAAAGAATCCATGAAGCAAAGGGCTAGTTCTTTGTGAAAATCAACAAGATAGACAAACTGTTATCCAATTCAATCAAAAGACAGAGAAAGAACATCCAATTCATAAAATCAGAAACGAAAAGGGGCTATAAAAATAGACACCAAGCAAATCCAGAGAATTGTTATGTCATACTACTAAAACCTGTTTTCATCAAAACTGGAAAATGTAAAAGAAATGGACAATATCCTAGATAGATACCATACACCAAAATTAAATCAAGACCATGTGAATAATTGAAATATGCTTATAACCTGCAAGGAAATAGAAGCAGTCATCAAAAGCTTTCCAGTCACAAAAGACCAGGTCCAGATGGTTTCAGAACTTCAAAGAAGAGCTAATACCTATACTTCTTCCTCAAAGTGTTTCAGAGAATAGAAAGAGAAGAAATATTGTCAAACTGTATTTATGAATATCTTTTCTTCTCTGTCTATGGTGATTGAAATTTTCACTATGTATAGTAGTCTGCTCCTCATGGGACCTTGGGAGCTCAGTCCAGTGCTCCAGTGTGGGTCTCTGTCTCTATCTACATTCATCGCCAGATGATGCTGGGAGCCGATTTGAGTGGCTGCCATTACAAGATGGCATTTGGCCCTGGCCTCGCTTGATAAATAACTCAATATTAAGGTTGCAGTTCTTCCACCAGAAAACAGGGTGAGTTGTTGTGATCTAGCTGCCCACACTCCCCCTGACCGTCAGAGGAACTTCCTTGTGGTCTGTAATTGACAAGGATGTTCCCCTGCTTTCTTTCCAGCCGGTGGGTCTCCAGAAAAGCAGTTAAAGTATCAAAGGTTGCTAGGCAGACTCCCTATATAAGCAGCTGTAGCTCAAAGCTCGAGGCCCCTCGCTTTCTGCTCTCCCTATAACCAAGAGGCTCCAATAAAGCGTGATTTGGGAAGAATCCTCATATGGTGGCTGTTCCTTCCTGCTGGTCAGGGAGTTCACCACAAGATGAAGGTTCTATGGTGATATGCAAGATATTCATCAGTATGGCTATAGGACAGGACCAGTTAAGGCACCCTCTCCTCTGCTGCCCAAGGAACAATCTGGGGACATCTTCTTGGACACCTGGGAACCCCTGTAGAGTCAAGTCTCATGTCAAACCTAAAATGGCTCCCTTAATTAAGATATCTACACCCCTACTCCCATATCCAACCCTCCTCCATCCCAACCATCCCAATCCCTCAAACTATCCCCATCCCCCCTTCTCCCTTCTCTCTCCCCATTGCCCCTTATCCCCATCCACCCACCCTTGTGCTCCCAACCTCTGCCCGGCAATCTTGTCCACTTAAAATATCCAGGAGGATAACTATATGTTTTTCTTAGGGTTCACTTTCTTATTTAGCTTTTCTAGGATCACGAATTATAGGCTCAATGTCCTTTATTTATGGCTAGAATCCACTTATGAGTGAGTACACACCATATTCCTCTTTTTGGGTCTGGGTTACCTCACTCAGAATAGTGTTTTCTATTTCCATCCATTTGCATGCAAAACTCAAGATGTCATTGTTTTTTACCACTGAATAGTACTCTAATGCATACATATTCCACACTTTCTTTATCCATTATTCCATTGAGGGGCACCTAGGTTGCACAATTTGCATTCCCACCAGCAATGAAGGAGTGTTCCCCTTATTATATGATTATTATATGGCGAGGGGATTTTTTTTATCCAGTCTATTTGGTGTTCTGTATGTTTCTTGAATATTCGTAGGAATATCTTTATGTTGGGAAAGTTTTCTTCCATTATTTTGTTAAATATATTTTCTGGGCCTTTGAGCTGTAATTCTTCTTTTTCTTCTACCCCTATTATTCTTAGGTTTGGTCTTTTTATTCTGTCCCATATTTCCTGAATGTTTTGTGACAAGAATTTGTTGGATTTGCTGTTTTCTTTTATCAGTGCATTTATTTTTCTATTATTTTCTCTATCCAAAGTCTGAGATTCTTTCTTCTATCTTTTGTATTCTATTGGTTATGCTTATTTCTGTATTCTCTGTTTGTTGACCTAGATTTTCCATATCCAGCCGGCTTTCAGTTTGTGTTTTCTTCTTTGACTTCATTTCAGTTTTCAATTCTTGAACTGTTTCCATTACCTGTTTGATTGTTTTTTCTTGGTTTCCCAGGGTATCATGTATGTATTTATTCATTTCTTCAAACTTTTTGTTATACTTCTCATCCATTGCTATTTGATGGATCTCATGGAACAGGATCAGGTTCCCTTGCTGGCCAGGGACTTCACTGACAAAAGGCCTACCTTGTTGCAGGCAGGCTATTGAAGCAAAGGAACTCCTGCCCACCCTGCTGCCCTCAGCACCCCATCCCAGCGCCCAAACAGGCTGAGCTTGCAGATCTTGTGGCCCTGTGGAAGAGAGGAAGAAGGGAGGAAGTTACTGGGTGCATACTGGGATGGGTTAGGGAGAGAGAGGCCTTAGCAGAGGGAAGCAGCCCCTGCCGAATGACCGGGGAGTGAAGGGGGTCAGGGAATGTCTATGTTCCATTTCCCGTCTCCTGCTGTGGGTCAAGAACACACTCACCCCTCTGATGGGTCTTCTGGAACAGGATCAGGTTTCCTTGCTGGCCAGGAACCTCGCTGACAAAAGGCCTATCTGCTGCAGGCAGGCTATTGAAGCAAAGGAACTCCCACCTGCCCCGTTGCCTCAGCACCCTGTCCCAGTGCCCAAACAGGCTGAGCTGGCTGATCTTGTGGTTCCAGGGAAGGGAGGAAGAAGCTGTGTCTCTTTTTTTATCCCTATTATTCTTAGGTTTGGTCTCTCCATGGTGCCCCATATTTCTTGGATATTTTGTGTTAAGCTTTTGTTAGATTTAACATTTTATTTGATCAGTAAATTCATTTCCTCTATCGTATCTTCAACACCTGAGATTCAATCTTTAGTCTTGTTTTCTGTTGTTTATGCTTGCTTGCCTTTGTGGTTCCCGATTGCTTACCCATATTTTCTATTTACATAATTTCCTCAGTTTGTCTCTATTTCAGTTTTCAATTCTTAAATCATTTCTTTTTTATATAAATTTGTTTATTATGTATACAGTATTCTCAGTGCTCAGCCTGCAGGCCAGAAGAGGGCACCAGATCTCAATACAGTTCTTTAACCTGTTTAATTGCTTTTGCTTGGCTTTCTTTAAGAGATTTGTTAATTTCATCCAGTTTCTTGTTTGTCTTTTTCTCTATTTCTTTGAGGGAGATTTTTATTTCCTCTTTAAGGGCCTCAATCCTTTTCCTAAAGTTATTTTTAAGTTTGTCTTGTTCTTGTTAGAGGCCCAAGGGTACACAGCCACTTTCAGGGAAGGTTTACTACCTTGGCACTCTCTCCACTTCTACATGAGCCTTCTTTGGGCTTCTTCATCCTTCCCATGTGGAGTGGGAAACCTCTGCACAATGAGTCTTAGAATCTTTTCTCAGATGAACTTCTTTGAGTTTTCTTAAGTTTATTGTCCTCTCTTAGGATAGTGAGCCTGTATTACATTAACTTTCTACAGTTCCACAAGTTAAAATAAATGTAGTGACAATCACAATACCTATGATATGAGCAGGGTTTGTGTCTGGGTCCTCTCCTCAGTTTCTCATAGTTTATAGCCAAGGTGTAGTTAAGGCTGCACTCTCATCTGGGTACTCAGAGACTCTTTCCCAAGGCCCATTAGGATGCTTACCATCTTTTGTATATGTTTATTTATGAAAAGTTTGGGCATAGAAAATCCACATGGAGCTTTATACTAGGCAGTCTTACACATACTCTGAGAGTCCTTATGTCTCTCTTTTTGACATTTACCTGTCTCATCTACTCTCCTTTAGTCTATTTTTATTCCTATAGCTGAATACCAGAACTTGGGTATCTAACACAGAAAACAGATCTATTTATTATAGCTCTGTGCTTGAGAAATCCTTAGAGCATGTAGCTGTGTGGACCACACCTCCTGGGTGTTTCTTTGTGTTTCATAATGTAGTGGAAGACTGGATTCATCAGCCTGCCAGCTTTCTCTCATCATCACCACTCAGGCAAACTCTCCAGCACTGCCCTGGCTAGCTCACCCAAAGTTGAAGACCCTTGTGTGCAGCTCACCCACAGCCACTCTACCAGGGCCAGTCCTACTGTTTGTCCCCGGTGGGGTATCTGTTATGCTTTCCCAATTGCTGCACTTGGTGAGGAGGGTTAGTACTAGTTCTAACATTCTCGTGCCCTGAGGTTGATTCTCCTGCCTGACACTGGTGGCAAGGTGTTGAGGAGAAAGCATGTTTCCTTTACACTTGCCTCTCTTTGCCACACCTGGGAAGTGGTGGAGGCCAGCTCTTCTGTTCTCTCATCTTCAGGCATGGCTTTCCTGAGACCCACCAACAGGGTTAGCTCTAGTGTACTGCACAGGCAAGATGCCATGCCCTCTCTTTTAAGTGCTTCAGTTGATAAGCGGCAGGGCCAATTCTCTACTCTTGTGACTCTGAGGCCAACTCTCTCACCTTCAGCAGGTGGTAAGACATGAGGGAAGGGAGGGCTGCTCTCTCTACTGTTGCAGCTGGTGGGAGACAATGCCAATTCTCCCTCTCTCATGACCTCAGGGCCAGCTCTCCCTCCTGTCACAGGCAGTAAGGGACAGGGGAGGGGGAAATGCCATCTCTCCCTTACTCCCTCCACAAATGGCAGATGAGGTGGGGCCAAATCTCTCAAGTTCATCAGGTTCATCTCTACTATGCTGCCTGGACTAGATGCAGGGCCCAGTCCTTAGATTTGGAACTGGTGAGGGGCAGGTTCAGGTCTCCCACCCTTGTGATACTGTGACCAGATTTTCTGGTCTGCAGTAGGTTGTAAGGAGTGAGGGGCAAGAAGTAAATATTGTATCTCTTTTTTTTTCTTTTTTTTTTTTATTGAGAATAAGAAAAAAAAGTTTCCGCCTCCTCCCAGCCTCCCATTTCCCTCCCCCTCCCCCCA
>NW_026068334.1:30975-32984 GCF_014885135.2 Alexandromys fortis
CACTGGACTGAGCTCCCAAGGTCCCAATGAGAAGCAGATGGAGGGAGAACACGAGCAAGGATGTCAGGACCACGGGGGGTGCACCCACCCACTGAGACAGTGGGGCTGATCTATTGGGAGCTCACCAAAGCCAGCTGGACTGTGACTGGACTGTGACTGAAATATTGTATCTCTTTCACTCCCACACTTGCATATTCAGGGTCTGCTCACATGCACATATGACAACAAGGAAAGCTCTACTGTTCTGCACTGGGGGAGGAACAGGGTCTGCTCTCCAGAGTGGTGCAGTTGGTACAGGGCAGTGCCAATTGTGTGCAGTCACATCTTTACTACTTTCTGTTGCGACAAGAGCCAAGGGCATCAACACCACCATACCTGAGGTAGGGCCATGGATCCAGACATGACTCCTGGCAGCATTCCAGGTCCAGTTGACCCCGTGACTTCAGGTGGCAGCACAGGTCACTTAGAATGGCTTGTACCAAATTTAAGCTTGGCCCTTGAATCCCCACATGGCTCCAGGTTTGGGCCCAGATCCAAGATGTATGTACTGCCTTTAATGGTAATGGGAGCCTTGAACTTCTGTGCATGTCCTGTCTTTTGCAGAGCAACAAACCCAGACATAGCCTTGGATACAGTTCAGGCCAGTAAAATGCACTGGCCCTGGGTGACATCAAGTGTTATTCAGGTCTGTGTGAGCTCAGCAGCAGCACAGACATTAACATCAAGAGGGTCACATATTGGTGGAGGCTCAGATTCTGGCAATCAGTGTAGCCTTTGTTGGCAACACAAAACGCAGGCATCAGCACAAACTCAGGCTGCAATAGGACCATGGATCCAGACATGGTCCTTGGCAGCAACCCAGGCCTGGATGTCATCGTACTTGGCATTGCAGATTGCCCCGATATGGGTATGGTCCAAGTGGTAACATGTCCCCAAAATGTCAAAATGTACCCAAGTGATAGCCCAGATTTCTGGATATCTGGTCAGGCTTTGATAGTAACATGATCCGCTGATATTGATATTGTTATTGATATTGGTGATAGGGTCAAGGACCCAGATAATGCCTGCATCCACAGTTCTGGACTAGATGAATCAATGACTCTTGGTGCTAGAATGGGCTACCCAGGTGTATATGGCTCCTGTGATGGTTTGACTCTCTAAGAGCAACATGGTCTCAGGTGTTGGCAAAAGGGGGTGATTAACTGGTTTGATGGGATGATTGGTATTTGTAAATTACTGTTTTTAAAAAATTGTATTGGTACTGTTTCTTGTATATTGATATATTAAATATTAAATGTGAATGTTCCTACCTCTATTTTTGTATGCTTATAACTTTGTCTATATTGTATTGATACATTTACCATATTACAATGTACATTTCTACCTCTGATATTATTTATATAATAACATTGTTTACATTTGATATGTAATGACATTGTTTATAGCTAAAAATCATTGTCTTCATATATTGCACAGTTGTTTATTCTCTTAGTCTTCAAGTTAGATAGGTATTGAGAATTAATCAGGTCTTTTAGAAACATAGAGATTATATTTAGTATAGATAGTATAATCTTCAGCCTCTTCAAAAAGCTGTAAAAAATGGCCTTTAATCTAACCTAGAATTCTATGCCAACAAGACACAATTACTCCTGGCAAAGCCACTCTACTCCCGAAAGAACACTGAGCACTAAAGACATTCCACTGGGAGCTTGTCTTCTTGGCAGAACTGGCCTTTGGGTTAAGAAAAGCCCATATCTCAACTACTGACAAAGATACAAAATATCCATAAGTGGATAAAACAGGATTGTCTTGTAGTCGCTCTGTCTTCCTGTTCCAAACCACGTGGACGCGTCGGGGGCTGCCGTGGTCCCTGTCGCGTTCCCAGCTCCCTCCCGGCCCTCCCCGGACTGCGCGCACATGGCGACCCAGGCGCACTCCCTCAGCTACGCGGGGTGCAACTTCTTGCGCCAGCGGCTGGTCCTGTCCACCCTGAGCGGGCGCCCGGTCAA
>NW_026068334.1:34828-42748 GCF_014885135.2 Alexandromys fortis
TATTTATTCCCTTCTCAGATCTTTGATGGAGTTGAAGATTATATAATTGTAGTTACTCTCTACATTATTTAGACTCCTTGAGATAGAATGTTTAGCAAAACTTTTGTTCTCAATATTGTTTGTTATATTTATTATTTGTTATTATTATATATAGTTGTATTTGGTTTAGTTCTGTCTTATTTAGACAAAAGGGGGAGATGTAGGGATAGCTCAGACCCCTTAGGGGGCATGTTCGCCTCGAGCTAATGTTTAGATATAAATCTGGTGAACATGAGCCCGTCGCTCTCTTTTTTTGTATCTCCTGCTCACCGCTGGATCCCTGGTGTTGTAAGCTATCACCTCATTAAAATTTGCTGTTTCATATTAAGCTAGCCTGGTTATTACGACGCCTACACTTTGGCCCAGACTTGAAATCTCTACATGGTCATTGGTGGCAATGGGAGTCATAGATATCAACTCAGAGCCTAGTCACAGCATGGACATGTTTCCTGACAGCAGTCTTGGCCCAATATCACCATAGTCCTGAGTTTTGGCACAAGTATCCCAGATTGGCATGGCCTCTGTGGGAGCACATCCTTTGGACATCAACTTTGTCACAAGGTAGTGACCCAAACTCTGGCCTGTCAGGACCCTCGGTGGTAAAGGGAGTGACAGACATCAACACAGACCTCCACAGCTGCATCAGGATCACGGACCATATCATGGCTATTGGAAGCAGCCCAGATCCAGACATCTGGCCCTGGGTGGCTGTAGAGCATTTAACTCAGTTCTTTGCTCACTGCCCCCACCTCTTCATATCTGCCTCTCTCCCTAACACATGAACAGTTCTGCTTCTCTTTCTCCAATTTTTTCACCCTATACTCATTCACCATAAAGGTTTCTGATAGCCTGCTGGGCAGGTTTGTGGGTGAAATTCTTCCTAACCCAAGTCTACGGGCCTTGGCCAGAGATGTGCTTGTTCTTCAAAGTTTGCCAAGCCTAGACCAGGATTAAACTATTTAAAAATGTCTTTATTTTTATTTAATGTATATGAGCATTGTGTCAGTTTGTGTGCATAACATATTTGTGCCTCTTGTTTTTGAATACCATAAAAGGGAATGGGGTTCCCTCTCAAACTAGAGTTACAGATGGTAGTAAGCTGCCATGTGGATGTTGGAAACTGAACATGTCTTCTGAAAGAGCAGGATGGGCTCTTTACCACAGAACCATCATCTCTTCAGGTTATTTTCTATAACTAACAACAACAATGCAATTCACATTTTGATTCTTCTCAACAAGAAAAAGCATTCAGGTTTTTCAAGATAGAGAAAGAGATTGTGCTGTGGTTCATATTAGAAGGGGATGATGGAACATTAGGTGGCATTGATTCCAAGCACCATTAGGAGCAAGAAAAGCAGTCAGCAGTAAGAACAACATACAGATGGACTCTGAAATCCTCAACTTGTAGATAAATGGGCATCACCATGGATAACGCATGTCTCTCCATCATTCAACCTAAAGTCAATTCTGGGTACACATGATTTCTTCCAGTCTGAGGAGTCAGTCCCCTGAGACATATTTAGAGTAGGGAGCACCCAGCTCTCTATATTTTACTAGTTCCATTCTTACTGCAAATGAATATTTGAAGTTAGGAACCCACTTGAACTATTAAAATTATGGTGTCCCAAAGATAAAAGAATGTTTATGTATTTAATGTTAGATTCATTTAAGTTAAACATTTAATGTAAAATCATGTCTAGGTGAGTTTGGATAAGGAATCAACTGAAAAAAAAAAAAACCCAGGAAGACATTTTACTTAATGTACTCATAGAGAAATGCATAGCTTGGCTAAAGAGATAACTCAGCTGTTAAAGCCTAGGCTTACAACAACAAATGTAAGAGAAATGCATTGCAGCCACTATAACTTTAGTGAAAAATGCACTAGACAATGATAACAGGTACATATTTTTAGTTCGATGTGGAGGTAAATTTATTTTCTTATTTTTTATTCACATATTTTTAAATTCTACAAGATACCATTTATTAAGTGAAAATATATTTGAGAAGATATCTTCAGTGGAAAAAAAACAGCTACAGGAACAGATTGTTATATATATGAATCCATTTTCCACAGAAACTGAAAGAAATGGCAAGGAATGAATTTCTGAATGCCATCATAAAATAAAAAGAGAATCGCCAAAGGCATGAATGCATACCAGGAACTAACAGCTCTGGGTCATCATCCTGGATTCCTCTCAATCACATGCAGATTTCCCATTCCAGACTGGTATTTGGAGAGAGTGTCAGATGTCTTGTCAATGTCTTCACTGTGAAACACAGGGTTCTGGGGGCTGGTGACACTGGGCTTTGTGGTTCTCTGTATACTCACCATCAAGTCTACACGGCATCAAAATTTTTACTACAAACCCTAGGTTAGTGGGTCGTGAGCTTCTTCTGTGACAAGCATTTCAAGGGCTCTTTTAGATAAAAGTTTATTCTATGTGAGGGAAAGTCATAAATCTCTGTTTCTTGGGGCTTGATGCATAAAAAGTTCTCAGATCCTGATATCCAGTTATTATTACAATTTAAGACTGAGTGAATCTCAGGGTTTCCCTCTCAAGAACAGCAGTACATTGCAACTTGACTGTGTCCAGAGGCTATTGTGGGAAAAGCTTGGTCTGCAGGCTATTATTTTGGTGGTAAAACATGTATGAAAAACATTGGAAGTTTTGATGTCACTAACATTGTGCTCAATGGGAGAACTGTGTGCCTGTGCTCTCCTCCTCTTTCCTGTCCACAAGATCCTTAGCTTTGTTCCCCACACTCCAGTCGTGATGTGCTATCTCACCACAGACTCACACAGGTCCTTCCTCTCATGGAGCAGAAGATCCCAAACTGAGCCAATGTTAAGATCATTATGTCCTTTTTTTCCCCTAATGGAAAAAGTGGTATGCACACAAAGCTCCACCTTTTCAATTCAATTCAGGTCTATAGATACTGAAGTGACCGCGTGACTGAGTACTGAAAAGCACAGTTTCATTTGGTGTTAGAGAGATAATGTATTTTAGCATTGCTTTTCTAGTTCTGTATGATGTGACAATGAGATGTTGATATGGATTGTGTTTTTCTACCACATTGGTACCATAGCAGCTCCCTGTAAATTTTATTATCTATTATCTTCAGTTTTCAATGTCTGATTGATTTCATTGTAAGGGTCTTTAATCTCCTCACTTAATCTGATTCCTAGGTATTTTATTTATTTTGACATAGTAATCCAATTTACCCAGTTCTTTCTTAGTACCTTTGTTACTATTACACAGAAAGGCCAATGACTGTTGTATGTTTACTTTACATCTTTCTCTTTGTAGAAACTATTATCAGGTTTAAGATTTTTCTGGTCAAGTTTTGAGAGTCTTTGAAGTTTAAGAACATATCACCTAGTGAGAGGACTGAAGGGGTGAATGAATAGACACACTGTAGGACAGCCCCACCCTCTAGGACTTCCCCATTGGGTCCCACAACTCCCTTTGCTTGTCTAGTCAACCAGCATGGAATTTCCTGCAGCCAGGCTTCCTCCCAAACCCAAATCCATCCAGCAGCCATCCAAACTACTAGCCACACTCTGCACCCAACCTGGCCTATCTTCCTGAAAACTGGGTGGAACTCTGAAACACAGCTTGCTCCAATACTGAGGGAGGGAACTGTGGAGGTGAGTGATCAGTCACATGGTAGGACACCCCACTTTCTAGGACCACCCGAGTGGGACAAAATGTCAGGCCCCAGCCCTAACTCCCTTGGCTTTTCTAGCCAGCCAGCTGGGAGTTTCCTGTGGCTAGGCTCCCCCAAGACCCAAACCCATCCACTGGACCCCCTGAGCTACTAATCACACCCCACTGAAAAGCGGAGAGCTTGCTATAATACTGAGGGGATGGAGAGCTTGCTACAACACTGAGCAGATTAAGAGAGAACACCAAGAGAGCAAACCAGGGGAGAAGACCAAGAGAGACCAAGACCAAGAGAGCAGAAGCTTTCTGAGATAGACACTGACAGTACAGAGAAGATCAAGAAAAACTCCTAAACACTCAGACAGCCACAGCAAGGACTGGACCAAGATGCAAAGGCATTGCTGATCTCATTTGAAGGAAGAGATGGGTAGGTACCAATGCAAGAATTCCTCCAACAACGTAAAAAGCATCATGGTAACATCGGAATCTAGTGGTAAAACAACAGGGAAGACTTAATCATCCTAACCTGGAGTATGTAGATGAAAATTACTTTAAATGTAACTTTATGAAAATAATGGAGACTTTTAACAAGGAAATAAAAAAAATCCTTAAAAGAAATGGATGAGAAGATGAACAAAAAATTGGAAGAAATTAATAAATCCCTCAAAGACACCCAAGAAAAACAAGAAAAACCATACAAACAGGTGAAGGAAACAGTTAAAAACTGGAAGACTGAAATAGAGGTAATAAGGAAAACACAAACTGAGGGAATTCTGGATAGGGAAAATCTGGGTAAACAAACAGGAACTACAGAGACAAGGAAAACCAACAGAATACAAGAGATAGAAGAATCTCAGGTGCTGAAGATACTATCGAGGAAATAGACTCATTAGTCAAAGATAACATTAAATCTAACAAATTCTTAAAACATCCAGGAAATCTGGGACAATATGAAAGGACTAAATCTAAAAATATTAGGGTTAGAAGAGGGAGAAGAACTACAGCTCAATGGAACAGAAAATATATTAAACAAAATCATCGAAGAAAACTTCCCCAATCAAAGAAGGCTAGTCCTATGAAGGTACGTGAAACTTAATAGAACGCCAAATAGACTGGATAAAAAAATCCCCTTGCCATATGATAAAAAAAAACAAAACATAGAAAATAAAGAAAGAATACTAAGAGCTGAAAAGGAAAAATGTCAAGTAACATATAAGGGTAAACTTATCAGAATTACACCCAACTTTTCAATGGAAACTATGAAAGCTTGGAGGTCCTGGATAGATGTGCTGAAGACACTAAGAGATCATAGATGCAAGCCCAGACTACAATACCCAGCAAAGCCTTCATTCACCATCAATGGAGAAAACAATATAGTCCATGACAAAAACAGATATAAACAATACATATTCACAAACCCAGCCTTACAGAAAGGACTCAAAGGAAAACTCCAATGAAAAGAATCTAACTGCACCCTCAAAAACATGATCATCTGATAACCACCCAACAGCACAACCCAAAGAAAGGAAACATACACTACTACCAAAAAATAACTGGAATTAATAACCACTGGTTATTAATATTACTTAATATCAATGGATTCAATTCACATATAAAAAGACACAGGCTAAGAGGATGAATATCAAAACAGGATCCAGCTTTCTGCTGTACACAAGAAAAAACCCTCAACCTAAATGACAGACACTATCACAGAGTAAAGGGTTGGAAAAAATGTTTTCAAATCAAATCGACTGAAGAAACAAGTGGGTGTAGCTATCTGAATATCTACTAAAACTGATTTCAAACTAAAATCAACCACAAGATATGGAAGACACTTTATACTCATAACAGGAATAATTCATCAAGATACAGTCACAATCCTGAACACCTATGCACCTAATACAAGAGCACCCACATATGTAAAAGAAACATTACTAAAACTTAAATCACACATCAAATCACACAACTAATAGTAGGAGACTTCAACACTCTACTCTCTCCAATAGACAAGTCAACTAAACAGAAACTTAATAGAAATAAGAGAACTAGGATATATAATAAATTAAAGGACTTTACAGAACCTGTAGAACATTCCACCTAAGCACAAAAGAATATACATATTTCTCAGTAACTCATGGAACCTACTCTAAATTTGAGCACACACTTGGTAACAAAGCAAATCTCCACAGATACAAAAAAAAAATTGGCGTAACCCTTCTGTGCCTTATCAGATCACCATGGATTAAAGTTGGAATTTAACAACAATACTACTCTCAGAAAGCCTAGAAAGTCATGGAAATTGAACATTCAACTACTGAACCACGACTGTGTCAAGGAGAAACAAAGAAAGATATTAAAGACTTCCTTGAATTCATTGAAAATGTAGGTACAACATATTGAAACCTATGGGGCCATATGAAGGCAGTACTAAGAGGAAAGTTCATAGCACTAAGGGCCCAAATAAAGAAAATGGAGAAAGCTCACATTAGTAACTTAACAGTGCACCTGAAAGCTCTAGAATAAAAAGAAGCAGACCCACCTAGGAGAAGTAGAAGTTGAGGATTGAAATCAACAAAATAGAAACAAAGACAACAACACAAAGAATCATTGAAGCAAAGAGCTGTTTCTTTCAGAAAATCAACAAGATTGACAAACCCGTATCCAAACTAATCAAAAGGCAAAGAGAGAACATCCAAATTAACAAATCAAAAATGAAAAAAGGAACATAAAAGGAAACACTATGAAAATTAGGAGAATCATTAGGCCATACTACAAAAACCTGTACTCCACAAAGTTGCAAAATGTAAATGAAGTGGAAAATTTCTTAGATAGATACCATATACCAAAAATCAGGACTATGTGATTGAGTTAAATAGATCAACTTAAATACAGGGAAATAGAAGCTGTCATCAAGAACCTCCCTATCAAAAAAGCTCAGGACCTTATGGTTTTAGTGCAAAATTCAGCCAGATCATCCCAGAAGAGCTAATATCTATACTCCTCAAAGTGTTCCACATAATAGAAACAGAAGGGACATTGCCAAACTCTTTTTATGAGACTATGGTTACCCTGATATCAAAACCACACAAAGTCCTAACCAATAAAGAGAATTGCAGACCAATCTCACTCATTGACATGAATGCAAAAAAAAAATACTCAATAAAATACTGGTAAATCAAATCCAAGACACATCTGAAAAATCATCCACCATGATCAAGTAGGCTTCATTTCAGAGATGCAGGGCTGGTTTACATACAAAAATCTATCAATGTAATCCATCATATAAATATACTTAAAGAAAAAAAAGCATATGATCATTTCATTAGATGCTGGAAAAGCATTTGACAAAATTCAACACCCTTTATGATAAACGTCTTGGAGAGTGATGTGGCAGGAACCAAGAACAACTCAAAGAATCAGTATTCTTCCTATACATAAATAATAAAGAAGCTGAGAGGGAAATCAGAGAAACATAACCTTTTACAATAGCCACAAATAACATAAAATATCTTGGGGTAACTCTAACCATGGAAATGAAAAGCCTATTTGACAATAACTTTAAGTCTTTGAAGAAAGAAACTAAAGAAGATACCAATAAATGGAAAGATCTCCCATGCTCTTGGACAGGTAAAATCAACAGTAAAAACAGCAATCCTACCAAGAGCAAGCTATACATTCAATGCAATCCCTATCAAAATCTGATGGGGGAGTGATTTCTTACTAATAAAGAAACTGCCTAGGCCCATTTGATAGGCCAACCCTTAGGTAGGCAGAGAAAACAGAACAGGATGCTGGGAGAAACAGGATGCGAGGAGTCGCCATGATTCTCCCACTCCAGACAGACGCAGGTTAAGATCTCTCCTGGTAAACCAGCTCGTGGGCTACACAGATTATTAGAAATGGGTTAGATTAATATGTAAGAGCTAGCCAATAAGAAACTGGAACTAGCTGGGCCAGGCAGTGTTTAAAAGAATACAGTTTCCATGTAATTATTTCGGGCATAAACTAGCCATGCTGGCAGCTGGGTGCTGGGGACGCAGTTCCTAACGCTACAGAGTGGTGCCCAGACGTGATGGGCTAAATCCACTTAAAAACCTGAGAGAGCTTAATTTAAAACAGAAAAAAAAAAAACCAGAGTTTAACGCAAAGTTTTGCTCTTTGTTGGTGGCGTGCCATAAAAAGATTTCCTGATTCAGCAACAGCAGCAAAAAAAAAA
>NW_026068334.1:44035-79333 GCF_014885135.2 Alexandromys fortis
AATAATTTACATTAGTATGGATTTTAAGGTCAATTTTGTTATATGTATATGTATTTCTGATCTTGATTAAGGTATTGTAATTGTGTAGTTCATTTTAAATGTACTGTATAATTAGGAAACAAAAGTTGTTAATGGATAATCATTGATAATAGTCAAGCTTGTAGTCATGTTAGTTAGATTTTCTAGATATATAGAGATATATTTCAGATAGGCATTCTTCATATCTCTCAAGGGCTGCAGAATATGGCATTTAAAATATTTTAATGACTTAGGACTTTTCATGACAATGAGACATGTCTGCTCCTGGCAGCACCAGCTACTTCGAGAGGAAGATGGGCGTCGAAGAGGATCCTTATGGAGTTGGATAGTCATTTGGGCAAGAAACTGCTCTTGCCTGGACTGTTGCATAAACTGAACACAAAGAATCCTCAGAGAGAGGACTGCTGAATTTGCCTAAAGGTGAGATGGTCTTTCGGGGTTCCTGATTCATGAAAGAGTCTGTGAGACATTCTGCAGGATACAGAAGAAAGTGACTGAACTGTCTTTGGAATTTCCTGCTTCGTGGAGATGTCTGCTGGATACTATGGGCCTGTAGGCAGAAGATGGATGCCCCAATGGTACAAGAGAACTTTGGGTGACTGTCCAGACAGCAAGATGTCTCTGTCATTTCTAGAGCTTTGGATTTCTTGTTTGCTTAGGTAATATTATATCCTTCTGGAGTCTTGATGGAGTTGAAGAATGGATACATAGTTGTAGTTTTCCTTAGTTATGATAAAACATAAAGTAGATAATAAATATTGTAACTGTAATTCTTACTTGATAACTGTTTTGTTATATGTAATTTAATATGTTAAAGTTAAAGCCTTTCTTTTTTGTTTAAACAGAAAAAGGGGAAATGATGTGGGAGTGATTTCTTACTAAAAAAGAAACTTCCTAGGCCCATTTGATAGGCCAACCCTTAGGTAGGCAGAGAAAACAGAACAGGATGCTGGGAGAAAGAAGCTTAGTCGAGGAGTCGCCATGATTCTCCCACTCCAGACAGATGCAGGTTAAGATCTTTCCTGGTAAGTCAGCTCGTGGGCTACACAGATTATTAGAAATGGGTTAGATTAATATGTAAGAGCCAGCCAATAAGAAATTGGAACTAGCCAGGCCAGACAGTGTTTAAAAGAATACAGTTTCTGTGTAATTATTTCGGGCATAAACTAGCCATGCAGGTGGCCTGGTGCCGGGGACGCAGCCCCGCCGCTCCTAACGCTACAAAAATCTCAACACAATTTTTTGCAGACCTTGAAAGAATAATAATCAACTTCATATGGAAAACCAAAAAACCCGGGATAGCCAAAACAATTCTGTATATTAAAGGGACTTCCAGAGGCATCACCATACCTGACATAAAGCTACTACAGAGCTACAGTAATGAAAACAGCTTGTTATTGGCATAAAAATAGAGAGGTTGAACAATGGTATCAAATTGAGGACCTGGATATTAATCCACATATCTATGAACACCTGATTTTGACAAATAAGCTAAAATTATACAATGGAAAAAAGAAAGCGTCTTCAACAAATGGTGCCAGCACAACTGGATGTCAACATGTAGAAGAATGAAAATAGATCTATATCTATCGCCATGCTCAAAACTATAGTCCAAAACGATTAAAGACTTAAACATGAAGTCAACCACACTGAACGTCACTGAAAAGAAAGTGGGAAGTATACTCAAAGACATGGGCACAGAAGACCACTTCCAAATATAACCCAAGTAGCACAGATACTGAGAGAAACAATAAATAAATGGGACCTCCTGAAACTGAGAAACTTCTGTAAAGCAAAGGACACAGTCAATAAGACAAAAAGGTAGCATACTGAATGGAAAAACATCTTTACCATACCCACATCAGACAAGGGACTGATCTCCAAAATATATAAAGAACTCAAGAGATTAGGCAGTAAAATTCTAAATAACCCAATTAAAAATGGGATACTGAACTAAATAGAGAATTCTCAACAGAAGAATTCCAAATGGTCAAAAGTTACTTAAGGATGTGTTCAACTTCCTTAGCTATCACGGAAATGCAAATCAACAACTCTAAGATACCATCTTACACCTATCAGAATGGCTAACATCAAAAGCACTAAAAATAGCTTATGCCAGAGAGGATGTGGTGTAAGGGGCATACTCATTCATTGCTGGTGGGGATGTAAACTTTTATAATCACTTTAGAAATCAGTATGGCTGTTTCTCAGAAAGTTGGGAATCAACCTACCTCAGGATCCAGCAATACCATTTTTGGGCATATTCCCAAAAGATGCTCAATCATACTGCAAAAGCATTTGTTCAGCTATGCTCATAGCAGCATTATTTGTAATAGCCAGAACCAGGACAAAACCTAGATGTCCCTTGACTGAAGAATGGATAAAGAAAATGTGGCACATTTACATATTAGAGTACTACTCAAGGACAGCTTGAATTTTGCATGCAAATAGATGGAATTAGAAAACACTATCCTGAGTGAGGCAACCCAGATCCAAATAGATGAATATGGCATATACTCACTCATAAGTGGGTATTAGATATAAACCAAGGTCATTGTGCTTATAGGTAATGATCCTAGAGAAGCTAAGTAAAACAGTGAAGTCAAAGAAAATCATATATGGACCAACCTGGAAATTGGAAGCAGACAAGATTACCTAAAAAAAATCAAAGCTTGGGGATGGGGGAAGAAGGGAGCGTATAAGGAGAAGAGGAGGGAAAAAGAAGGCTTAAGGAGAACTTGAGGGAAAGAGGTAGTCGAGATGGAGGAAGGACAGAGATGAAAGCAAGGAAAGAGATATCTTGATTGTGGGAGCCATTATCAGGTTAGCAGAAACCTGGCTCTAGAGAAATTCCCAGGAAACCTTGAGGATGACTTTGCCTAGAACCTTAAGCAATGAAGGAGAGGTGTCCCAATCTTGACTTGCTCTGTAGCCAGACTGATGATTTTCTTAAATATCACCATAAAACCTTCATCCAAGCAACTTGTGGAAACACAGGATGCGATCTACATCAGAGCACTGAACTGAGCTCCCAAGTACTGTTGAGGAGGAGAAGGTATGAGAATATGAGTCAAGATGCCAAGACCATTATGGGTTCACCCAGTAAACAATTTACATGAGCTAATAGGGGCTCAGCAGTCCTAGTTGGACTGGGAAGGAACAAGCATATGACCAAACTAATACCTCTGAATGTGGTTGACAGTTACATATCTGGGGCAGACTGAGGGTCCATTGACAGTGGCAGCGGAATTTATCCCTATTTCATATACTGGCTTTTTGGGATCCTATTCTGTTTGGATGTATACCTTGCTCAACATAGATATAGTAGGGAGGGTCTTGGAACTTCCAGAAAGCAATGTGCCTTATCCTCTCTGAGGATTAGATGGGGTTGGAGTGGGTAGGTATGTGGAAAAAATTGGAGGAGGAGAGGTCGTGGGATCTTAGATTGATATTTTTTTCTTAAAATCTAATAAATTTTAAAAATGCAGAGACACTTGTATTGATTTACAATGCATAGTAAATAAAGGGATATTTACTTTTAGATCTAGAAAGGCAAATTTTATTAAATGAGGTGGTATAAATTTTATTAAAGTACACTTTCATTAAATATTTATACTCATTTGGAATATCTATTAATTTTTATGTTCTTTGAAGCTGTAAAAGTACTGTATCACTTTCATGAATAATTAAAAAACTACTTTCATTCTATTGGTATTTAATTCTTAAAGAAATCTTCCTTAATCTGTAACAATGTTATGTCTCCACAGTCTTTGTTCAGTTTCACAGTTGTGTCCTGTGTGCATTGAATGTATACCTGAAATTGCACTAAATTGCTTTTGCATTAGAAAAAATTTAAGCCTAATTATTTAAAAAAAAAGAAATCTTCCTTCCAAATGAGACTAAATCATATCTCATAATCTTTTCTCTATTCTTAAAACAGCAGCACATGGCAGGTAAGGAGGAAGTTTTCCCCTTCTGTGTATTATGCCTTGTTCAAGATCACAAATAGGAGAAGGAATAAATTCACATTTTGTCAGATAAGAAAGATTTCCACATTTCATGAAAAACACTGAAACTATTAAAATTCATTTAAGCTTCAGAAAGTTGTGTATTCTGAAAGTATCTTTTAATTTTAGAAGTACCTCATCTGATAACCTTATTTTATTAGCATTAAGCACCTTTTACATTTGAAGTGATAGAAATTATAGTGGGGCTTCAATTGCTAAGAACATCCATTCTCTCTTTTAACTAATGGCTTGTGATCCCATTGTATTCTCCAATTGAGACTATGTCTTAGTCCTTAACACAGAAGCATTAATTCTATAATATGTTTTTCTGCACTACTTTTCAGTATTTTATGTGAGATATATATGCAATAAGTATTAAGAAAACTATGTATATAAATTGCTTTTCTTCAGATTAGGTACATGCAGGAAATGGAACATTATACAAGTGTCATTCATATGTGCTGGATTATTATTGCCCATACTCAAATCCAGTGCTGGTGGTGATAGTGATTGACTTTAAAGAAATAAATTATTTTCTTCTTATGAAAAAAATTATTACCTATAAATGTTTGTAATTTGACTCCATTTACTGTTGATGTCTCTTTCATTTCTTTCCCATTTCTTTATACTCTGACTGAGACTTGGAGCATTACATTGAGTTAGAGTGAGAGAGTGAGTTCATAACCTTTTCTCACTCCAGGTTTGTGAACTAATACTCTTTTTCCTAAATTTACCGTAGCTATGGTTGCACTTTGTTATTTGTCTTCTTTCCTGTTTTCAGGAATGACCCTTCTGTTTGTGGTTCCTTCAGAAATTTTACCCGAACTCTAGGTGACTTTTCTGCACCAACTGAAATGATCATGAGATTTCTGTTCTGAAGCAGTTTGTGTTTAGTTGAAGTTATTGTTTCTTTCTTCAACACAGAGTTTGTCTGTGTTGACCTGGCTGTCCTGGAATTCACGCTACAGACTAGGCCAGCCTCAAAGTCACCGAGATTCCTATGCTTCTGCCTGCCTAAGTGCTGAGATTAAAGCCATATTCCACACTGCCTTGCTCTTGTGTGTTTTAGAACCAATCTTTCATCCCTGGATAGAAACCAGCTTGATCATAGTGTACCTCTTAATGTGATCTTAGATTTGACTCACAGGCTTTTGGAGGAGGGGGTTATGTTCATCAGAAAAAAATGGTCTCTGTCATTTTTCCATTATTTCTTGGTGTGGTCATCTAGGTAATGCTAGATTCATGATGGTGGTGTTTCTTCCTTTTTATGGTATGGAACAGTTCCAGGGTCATTAGTATCAGTCCTTCATTAAAGGTCTGGCATAATTTGGCATAGGAATCTTCCAGCTGTGCTTCTCCCTTGAAGTACAACTTATTATTACCACTTTAATAGAGTTTCTTGCTATGGTTCTGTTGAAATTGTTGATATCATTGCGATTTAGAGTGCTTTTGTCTTATGTATCTAGACATATATCCGTTTCTCCAAGATTTTACAGTTTGGGCCAACTTAAGATTTTAAAGTACTACCCAATGATTATCTGGATTTTATTTGAATGTGTTATAGGTCCCTCTCTTCTATCTCTATTTTATTAATATAGGTCTGTTTGGCTTGGTGTTGATCATGTGTTTATTTGAAGGACAAAGTTTTGAGTAATGTTATTTATTGTTATTTTAATATTCATCTCATTAATTTCTACTCTGATATTTAATACCTCTTGCCATTGTGTTTTTCTGAACTTTTCCTTAGGCCTTGAGGCTCCTCATTAAGTACTTATATGAGATCTCTCTGAATATGGTCATTATTTGAGGTCTTTTTGTATTTTTAAGTAAGCATTTATAGTCATAAACTTTCCCTGTCATCACCTAGTTGCATTTCAAAATGCTGGGAAGCTATGTTGTTATTTTAATTTGATTCTAGGAATTGTTCTCTCACTGATTTCTTCAATAAATCAAGTGGTAATTAAAGAGTATTTTGTGCATTCTCCAATTGCTTATGTGGTTCCTTCCTAATAAATTTCATCACTGGGGGTACAAAGGAAGATGCTATGTGCATGTTGGGAGACATTAACTTGTAAGTAAAAAAATTTTCTATGTCCCATGTCAGTGTCTGTCCAGATAGTTGAGGATTATCTTGGAACTGTTGGAAATATATTTCAAGAGAGTTGGGTGGTTTGATTTGACAGATACACAAAGGCAAAAAGATATTGATAATCAGGGTGTAAATGTAAACAGAAAACTACATTGCTTAAACCTAAGACTATGAACCATTTGGTCCTCTCACAGATCTGTGTTAACAAAGAATAGAGGTTGGGAGCTCATAGGTAGGTATGGACTATGGCATAGTTATTGAAGAGGAGACCCTTTACTAACCTCTATTACTCATGAGTCTTTTGAACACCCAGTATTGGGGTATTACAAGGAGTATTGCTTTATTTTGAGACACCATGACTTCAAGTAAACTATTATGATTTCTAATTGCTTCTAAGACTACAATTTTAGAGGATATTGTCTTCTTTGATGAGAAAAAGAAATGGGGTTCTTTCTTTGGGTTCACCTTCTTATTTAGCTTCTTTAGGATCACAGATTATAGACTCAATGACCATTATTTGTGGCTAGAAACCAATTATGAGTGAGTACATCCTATGTTCCTCTTTTTGGGTCTGGGATACCTCACTCAGGATAGTGTTTTCTATTTCCATCCATTTGCATGCAAAATTCGAGAAGTCATTGTTTTTTACCGCTGAATAGTACTCTAATGTGTATATATTCCACACTTTCTTCATCCATTCTTCCATTGAAGGACATCTAGGTTGTTTCCAGGTTCTGGCTATAACAAATAATGCTGCTATGAATATAGTTGAACAAATGCTTTTGTCATATGATAGGGTATCTCTTGGATATATTCCCAAGAGTGGTATTGCTGGGTCCAGGGGTAGGTTGATCCTGAATTTCCTGAGAAACTGCCACACTGATTTCCAAAGTGGTTGCACAAGTTTGCATTCCCACCAGCAATGGATGAGGTTACCCCTTCCTCCACAACCTCTCCAGCAAAGGCTATCATTGGTGGTTTTGATTTTAGCCATTCTGACAGGTGTAAGATGATATCTCAAAGTTGTTTTGATTTGCATTTCCCTGATTGCTAAGGAGGTTGAACATGATCTTAAGTGTCTTTGGCCATTTGAACTTCTTCTGTTGAGAATTCTCTGTTAAGTTCAGTGGCCCATTTTTTTAATTGGGTTAATTAGCATTTTAAAGTCTAGTTTCTTGAGTTCTTTATCTATTTTGGAGATCAGACCTTTGTCTGTTGCAGGGCCTGGATAGTTGTACCGTTGGTCAATCTGCTGGCTCTCCCCTGTTTTCTCTATCAGGGCGAATTGTCCAGCATTGTTCTAATTAATTCACCCCTTATAGTGATGAGTAAGTGGCTGGACTACTTTTCTGGCTTTCATTACCCTCAGGGTCAGCTCTCACATACTTAAACCTTCAGGGTCTGGTCTTGTTTAGGCAAGGTATAGGTGCTGGTCTCCTGAGTGTTCCAGCTTGTAAAGATTAGGGTCACCTCCTTTGCCCACCTCACACTGCAGGGCCAAAGATAAGAGGGCATCTTTCCTTTGCTCTGTGCTTTTCAAGGACATCACAGGGCTTTCCCCCAAGGTCTTGACCTGTCATAGGTAATTTGGGGTAGATCAATATATGATGCTTGCCTTTTTAAATCCCTCTATGATAAAGTTTGAAAATGTTTGTTTTAAAATTGTTCCATGAAAGGTGTATCACTGGTTTTCTTGGTAAAAGGCCTCCTTGTCTGTTAGGTCTGTTTCCCCTTGACAATAGAACTGCTGAGATGGACTGTAGGTTGCAGGATGGTCATCGGTATAATACTCAGCAGCATGGAACAGCTTGTTTTCCTATTCTTAACAATTGTCTGATGTAGGACAAACACTATCTTTTCCTAGGTCATATCTGCTAACAGAGTGAGATTTTGGAAAGTTTCAGTATATTGCCAGGGTCAACTGAAAAAATCTCATAAAGTCATATTTAATCTGATTTATGTTTTGCAGGAAAAGTGGATTTGTGTTCTGGAGGACAGAAATTATTCTGACATTTACTTTCAGGGGGAGATAAAGAGTCGGGTATTTTCAGCCACATGACTGGATATGTCTATCTGGATCTTAGTGTTATAGTTAGTATTTTTATTAGGAGTTTTTTTTCTCTTTTTTCCAGCTTATATCACAGCAAACCACAGGATAAAATAATATTAAGCTCTTCTGTCTTAGTAATTGAGGACCCTAAGAGTTCTAGTGTCTCGGTGTTCTAGAGAGTCCAAGCTAGTGAGAGCTAATTGCCCATCTTATAAGAAAAGAAGGTATCCATCAAGTCTTCTTCTTCCCCCAAGCTCATGTCTTGAAAGTTCCATGATGACACCCTGCCTGAAACAAGGTGGAATTTGGGGACCTTCACCTGATGTTTTTTGTTTTCCATGTGGACTTTGTGTCATATGCATACCACTCACATAATTTATACATCACACACAAAGGATGAAGAAAGGAAGAAGGAAAGAAAAGAAAAGATCCAGAAGACTTTGACCATAAGTATAGAAGTTGTTAAAATGATGACTATTAAAGATAAATCAATATATCTTATACTAATGCCTTAATTTTGGGGTTGGACACAGATACAGAAACAATGGAACTGAAGTAGAAAAATAACTGTAGCACAGCCTTATGTTTCTAAGTAACTGTAGCAGGCTGCTTGTGAGTGCAAACAGAAGCAATAGGAGAACAATAATACTGGTTGAGAATGTGAGACTGCATCTGAAAGATTTGCTGGAAATATTAACAACTCAAAGCTGTTTCTGGCTTAAATGATTGGCCACAAAACTTCCATTATCTTTATCATTGTCCTAGGGCAAAGGATTTAATAATTCTAAAAATCAATACCTAAAAATTGGTAGATCAGAGGTAGATAAATGGCTTAGCAATTAGAAGCACTTTTTCATCATGTGGGTGGTTTCCAGCACCCACATCAACTAACTCATAACCTCCTGAAGCTCTAGCTCCCTGGGATCTGATGCCCTATTCTGACTGCTATGGAACTCATTTATGCTTAAACTCCTCCCCAATTTCAAATAAATCATTAAAGAAATTAATAGTAGATCAAATTGGCGGGATTGCTCAGCTGGTAACAGGAAAGGTGATTGCAGCAGAGACTGATGAACCTGAGTTTGAGTCCCAGATACCAGACCATTGGGGCATGGTCTCTCTCTCTCTCTCTTTAAAAAAGCGGCCACTTCCCTCTGCTCTCCCTCTTTCTCTCTCTCTCTCTCTCTCTCTCTCTCTCTCTCTCTCTCTCTCTCTCTCTCCCCTCTCTCACACACACATAGACACACACACACACTAAATGACTTTGGTTAACTTATTTTCCAGTTTATGTAATTTGTATTTATTATCTTTTACAAACACATAAAAAAGAAACAGTATATCTTAAGTGATAGGAAAGTCTATAAAAGAACACTGAGGGTGGGATGGAGTAGGCAGAGATGTGGTGTAGGAGATAGGGGAGAAAGAGGGAAAATCATTCAAAGGCAAATATGTGTTAACAAAAATTTAAATGAATATTTGCTAATACATAAACAACCATGAAGGTCTGTATTTTGTTGGGAAATTATTGAATTAGAAAGTATATAGCATGGAATAAACAATCAAATCAGTTTATAAAAGTTTGTTTCATTTGTTAAGATCTTTTCCCCTACAAGTCTAGAGCTGTGTAATTGAGATGTCAGAGAGTAAGAGAGAGCTGAGAGACTGAGACTCAGTGAGCAGCAACTCCAGGAGGTTTTTGTTCAACCCTGGAGCACTGTGGGAGGAAGCTTACGACTATGCTGACAGTAACAGGTTGCAGCATCATCAGCCTCCACAGGATTGATGGTGAGGGTGAAGTCTGTCTCAGACCCACTGCCACTGAACCTGGTAGGGACCCCAGATTCTAGGTTGGATGCACGATAGATAAGGAGTTTTGGGGGCTGTCCTGGTTTCTGTTGATACCGGTGCATAAGATGATAACTGCCTATAGTTACACTCTCACTAGACTTGCAAGAGATGGTGGCCTTTTGTCCCAGAGACACAGGCAGCAAAGCTGGAGACTGGGTCAGCACAATGTCCCCAGTGGAACCTGGAATCACAAACATACAGACCATGGTTATACATGTTTAGAAACGTTCCCAGCAAGGGAATTTTTCATTAAAACTTTTAATGATACTTGTGGGCATCACTTTGAAAAACCAGAAAGTAAAAAGAAATGGGTGTAGGGATAAGTTCCACCCCTTAGGGGGCGTGTTCGCCTCAGGCTAAAGTTCTCCTATAAAATTGGTGAGCCTGCTCCCAGCGCTCTCTTCTGCTTTCCTGGTCTCCGCAGGAACAGTGGTTCTGTAAGTCTATTCCTCCATTAAAGCTGTCTATATTTTGACAATCTGTCTGCATTCGCTTACGCCGTTACATTTTGGCGTCCAACGTCGGGCTATTTTGCCCCCGACTCAAGCGCGTAGCCTGCTAGCTAACACAGCACGCTCCCGGGTGTCATTTTCTTAGTTTATGACTCGGGCCCCAGGGCTGAGTCCGAGATACACTCTGCCTTCAGGCCCATAATATCCAGAGAGGCAGGCAGATCTCTGTGAGTTCAAGGCCGGCCAGGCGGTGGTGGCAGACGCCTTTAATCCCAGCACTCCGGAGGCAGAGGCAAGCGGATCTCTGTGAGTTCAAGGCCGGCCAGGCTGTGGTGGCACACGCCTTTAATCCCAGCACTCGGGAGGCAGAGACAAGCGGATCTCTGTGAGTTCGAGGCCAACCTGGTCTACAAGAGCTAGTTCCAAGACAGGCTCCAAAACCACAGAGACCACCACCGGCAGGAACCAGTCGTTGCAGGTAAGAGAAAAAATTTTCTTTTATAATTAAAATGTCTGAACACGTTACCATTCAAGAATTTAACAGTTTTTTTAATTGTACCATGTGGGAGATTTTACAAGAGGTGTCTATCACCCCACCTCTATGGATCTTTCTGGGATTCGTAGTTTTCCTTGGCACTATATGGTTTGATAATAGAAATATGATAAAGTCTTTACGAGCAGAGGTTGCACGCTTAAAAACAATTGAGAATGACAACAATCTTCTCAAGAATCAGTTTGAAGTTCTCCAGGAGGAGAACAGATCTTTGTTTAACATGACTCGATCAACTGAGGAAAATTTAAAAAAGGTACAGACTGATATTAAGGAGAAATTCATTACTATGGAAGAGGGAACAGCTGATTTGGATCGTAAGCTCCAGTCCCTTTCTGTAGGAACTGAAACATTACAGGCTGATATTAAGGAGAAATTCATTACTATGGAAGAGGGAACAGCTGATTTGGATCGTAAGCTCCAGTCCCTTTCTGTAGGAACTGAAACATTAGTGGCTGATATTAAGGAGAAACTCATTACTATGGAAGAGGGAACAGCTGATTTGGGTTGTAAGCTTCAGTCCCTTTCTGTAGGAACTGAAATAGTAACTGAGAGAATCAAAACTGCTGAATGTGACTATCGGATTTTGTCTAAAGCTTATGACAGATTGGCAGAAAGATTGTCAATACAAGAAGGCACGGTTTATGCCATAAAAATTATGTCCAAAGATGAGAACTTATCTCTAATGGACAAACTTCATACTTTAGAATCCTCAATGAAGGCTTTGGAACATAATTCTGGACAGGAGATACAGACATTGCAGAAGGCAATGGTGAATAGAATTGAAAAGATTGAGGAATTTCTAAATTCTGATGAAGAAGAACAAACGGTAGAAAGGCAAATTTTAACTACATCTGTGGGTAAATCCCTCCGGGACAATTTCCACAAATCTCTACCTACAGCTCTACCTGCCTTTCCAGTAATAACAACAGAGAAGGTGATTGGTTCCAGAAACCCTAGGGTCATTAAGGAAGATACATGGGAGCATGTCCGTATGAATGATCTCAAAGAAATTAAACAGGCTGTCATGACTTTCGGGATGCATTCCTCTTTTGTTAAAGAGATGCTAAAGTCTTGGGCATCCACAAGCAGAGCTACGCCATTGGACTGGCTCCAGCTGAGCTCTGCAGTCCTTGAGAGTGGGCCGCACTTAAAATGGAAATGCTTGTTCAGGCAAGAGGCTAGACTTTTAGAACAGCAAGAAAAGGCGAAGGGAAGTGACATCTCCCTAGATAAAATTCTAGGTGAAGGACGCTTTTCTGACCCTCAGGAACAAGCTAATTTGGACGAAAACACACTCTCCATATGCACTACAGCAGCCTTAAGGGCTTGGGACAGGGTACAAGACCCAGGACAGAGAATGGAATCATTTGTCACAATTAAACAAGGTCTGAGAGAACCTTTTAGTGATTTTTTACAAAGACTTACTAAGGCTGTGCAAATAGGGATACCTGACCCTGACGCAAGACGTATAATGATTGAGTCTTTGGCTTATGAAAATGCAAATGTGGAATGCAAAAAGATTTTGGGGCCTTTAAGGTTCAGATCAGCACCCTTGGAAGAATGGGTCTTGCATACACTGGATGTTGATACATTTGATTATGGCACTGAAGCATGGGTAGAAGAAGCAATTTCCAATGGTAAAAGGAGACACCAGAATACCAAATGTTTTAATTGTGGCAAAATGGGTCATATGAAAAGGAATTGTAAACAACGGATCTTCAGAAATAATAATAATGCATCTTCTAGAAATAACAGAAATAGGAGGACTCAGCCTTCAGGTTTATGTAGAAGATGTGGAAAAGGTAGACATTGGACGAATGAATGCAGGTCTACAAGAGATAGACAAGGCAACCTGATACAGACGGGAAACGTGAGAGGGGGGGCCTCACAGGCCCCCATGGCAAACATGGTTCAGTCATTTCCAGTTTCTGCAGAGAACGTGCCTCGTCAGGACAATTAGGAAACCTCATGCCTACTGTTACAAACGATAATGAGCAGAAAGATGAGTTACGTGTGTTTTGGCAAACTTCTATAAATGATCAAAGACCTAAGCTGAGAGTGTGTGTAAATGGCATTTTTATTACTGGCCTGCTGGACACAGGTGCTGATGTAAGTATCATTACCCCAGAATCTTGGCATCCGTATTGGCCTCTTCAGAATGTAAATGTTCAGCTCCTGGGAATTGGAACCCTATCTCGAGTAAGACAGAGCACAAGATGGGTTGAATGTATAGGGCCTGAGGGACAAATAGGAAAATTAAGGCCATATGTAGCCAATATTGCAATGAATTTATGGGGTCGTGACCTATTACAACAATGGAATACCCAAATTAACATTCCTGCTACTTCTAGAGCCTATATTTCTGAGAATAATATTAAAAGATATTACAAACGGAGAAAACCGGCCATTCGGGCCATACAAGAACAAGTAATTGAAGCCCCTTCAGAGATACCAACAGCCTTGCCTCTAAAATGGTTGACTGAGAAACCAATATGGACAAAGCAATGGCCTCTAGCTGAGGAAAAGTTACAGGCTTTAGAACAGCTGGTACAAGAGCAATTAGATGCTGGACATATAGAAGAATCTACCAGCCCTTGGAATTCTCCTGTATTTGTGGTTAAGAAAAAATCAGGTAAATGGAGAATGGTGACAGATCTCAGAGCTATCAACAAGGTTATTCAACCTATGGGTCCTCTGCAATCTGGAATCCCTTTGCCCTCTTTATTACCAAAAGGATGGCCTCTTATAGTTATTGATTTAAAGGATTGTTTTTTCACCATACCTTTACAAAAAGAAGATAGAGAAAAATTTGCCTTCACGGTGCCTACTTACAACAATTCTCAACCTTCCAAGAGGTACCACTGGGCCGTCCTCCCCCAGGGTATGTTAAATAGCCCCTCCTTGTGCCAATATTTTGTGAACCAACCATTGCAAATAATACGCAAGAAATTTCCCAAATCTATAATATACCACTACATGGACGACATCTTGTTATCCGATTCAAACATGGATACCTTGAACAGACTGTTTGAAGAAATAAAGATACTTTTACCTAAATGGGGATTGCAAATTGCTCCTGAGAAGATACAGAAGGGAGATTCTGTTAATTATTTAGGTTATAAAATAGGTTTGCAAAAAATTAAGACACAAAAGGCACAAATTAGGAGAGATCGCCTACAGACTCTTAATGACTTTCAAAGACTGTTAGGAGACATTTCCAGTCTACGACCAGCTGTTGGGATAACACCTGATCTAATAATTCATTTGAACAAAACCTTGGAAGGTGATAAAGACTTAAACAGTCCCAGAGAATTAACAGCTGAAGCAGAAAAGGAACTGACAATAATTGAGGAAAAATTACAACAGGCACATGTGGACAGGGTGAATCCAGAGCTCGATTGTATTCTCGTCATATTACCATCCAAAATTTCTCCTACAGGAATTTTAATGCAGAGAGATGATATTATCTTGGAATGGATCTTTTTACCACATAAACCAAGTAAAAAACTGAAAACTTATGTGGAAAAAGTCTCTGAGTTAATTATAAAAGGCAAGCTGAGACTTCGTCAACTAGCAGGCATAGACCCAGCAGAAATTATAGTGCCTTTCACTGCTGATGAACTAAAGAAATTATGGGAAGATAATGAAACATGGCAAAGAGCTTGTGCTAATTTTTTGGGAGACATTAATAACAACTATCCAAAAAGCAAGAGGCTTAACTTCATAAAGAGAACTTCTTGGATCCTTCCTCGAATCGTCCGTGATGCTCCAATAACTGGAGCCCGTACATTCTATACTGATGCCAATAAAACAGGGAAGGCAGGTTACAAATCGGAAGACTTGGGTAAGGTGGAACAAAGTCCTTATGATTCTGTCCAGAAGGCAGAATTATATGCCATTCTTATGGTGCTAAGGGATTTTAGAGAACCTATTAATATAGTTACTGATTCACAATACGCAGAAAGAGTTATTTTACATATTGAAACTGCTGAATTTATACCTGATGATACAGAACTAACCTCATTGTTTATCCAGGTTCAAGATTTGATCAGGAACAGGCTTTGCCCTATGTACATAACACACATCCGATCCCATACGGGTCTGCCAGGTCCTCTAGCACAAGGTAATGCAGAAATTGATCAATTATTGATTGGTAGTGTGCTACAAGCCTCTGAATTTCATAAAAAACATCATGTTAATAGCAAAGGTTTGAAGAAAGAGTTTTCTATCACATGGCAACAAGCTAAGGAGATTGTAAAGAAATGCCCTACTTGCTCTTTCTATAACCAAACGCCACTGCCTGCAGGGGCTAATCCAAAGGGCACCCAAAGGAATGAAATCTGGCAGATGGATGTGTTTCACTTTGCAGAATTTGGCAAATTGAAGTATGTTCACCACACCATTGACACTTATTCAGGCTTTCAGTGGGCAACTGCTTTAAGTTCAGAAAAAGCTGATTCAGTAATCACTCATTTATTAGAAGTCATGGCTATCATGGGTATACCTACACAAATAAAGACAGATAATGGTCCTGCTTATGCCTCTAGGAAAATGAAACGGTTTTTTGACTATTACAATATCAAGCATGTTACAGGTATACCATACAATCCTACAGGTCAAGCAGTCATAGAAAGATCAAATCGAACTATAAAGGATATGTTGAATAAACAGAAAGGGGTGGAAAACACCCCCAGAAATAGGTTACATAATGCTTTGTTAACCTTGAATTTTCTTAACGCTAATGAGAAGGGGACAACGGCTGCAGAAAGACATTGGATAATGGAAAAGTCTACTGAACTAAATCAACCAGTTTATTTCAAGGATGTGCTGACCTCACAATGGAAGCCAGGAGATGTGCTGCGTTGGGGAAGGGGTTTTGCTCTTATCTCCACAGGTGAGGAACAATTGTGGATACCGTCAAAATTAATAAAGGTTCGGTATGAAGAAGAAAAGCCATTTGGAAAAGATAAATAACAATTCATTCACAAGGATGGCGAGCATACTGATGGTAAGGAATTCAGGTAGGTTGGGGGCAGGGTTTTTTTTTTTTTTTATCTCCACAGGAAAATACTGATCTTCAAAGAATTTAAGGGACCCTGAATATTTAATAACTGATGGATGGAAAATAGTTACGACCCACTAAGACTCAACAGTAACATGAGTAAGTATTGATTATATATATATTTTCTTTTTTCTCTTTGAACGCTTCTTTATAAATATGTAGAGCTGGTTTTGGAGTTGGACTATGGCTCAGTCCCTCTTCAATTCCAAGCCTGTTGATAAGAGATATCTCAGAGTTTCTGTCTCAGATCAGGAGCCATGAAATGGGACAGAATGAGGATAATTATATACTTGATAAACTTTCTTTGCTTTTCCTCATATCTGTGTCTTTCTTTATATGTCAGAATATGTCCTTGTTGTTAATGTTTAAATTTCCCATAACAAGCAACAAATTTCCCTACAGTAATTTTTGAAGTTTCCAGGATGAAGATGGGGCCCCACAACATCAACTCAACCTGGTTTTTATGACGTCATGAATATTTTTTTTCTTTTTCTCTTTTTTACGCGCTAATATGAGACCTGTTTTTTGGTACCAACTGCACAAGACAATTTCGAATGGTGCACATTTTTGACAACACTCTGGCCGGACCTTCTCAAAGTGCTCAGGGACTAGTTATAATTTTCTTAGGTCAAAGGTTAATTTGGGAATTTTACCATCATTTGCTTTCACAGGAGCCCCTAAGGAGAACATCGCCCCCATGTCAGCTTGAAGCAATCTTAGAGGACGACGTCCCCTCTCCCAACAGAGTTTGCCCTCAGGGTTAGGGACATCTTTTAGTGGTTGGTTTGGGGTTGAGGGGATGGGGAGATGTTTTATGGAATTAGGGGTATGTTCAAAAAAAAAAAAGGGGGGGGGATTAACTGGTTTGATGGGATGATTGGTATTTGTGAGTTACTGTTTTTAGAAAATTGTATTGGTACTGTTTTCTGTATATTGACATATTGAATATTGAATGTGAGTGTTCCTACCTCTATTTTTGTATAAGAATATGCTTATATTGTATTGATACATCTACCATATCACAATGTACATTTCTACCTCTGATACTATTTATGTAATAACATTGTTTACATTTGATATGTAATGACATTGTTTACAGATGAAGATCATTGTCTTCATATATTGCACAGTTGTTTATTGTTTTAGTCTTTAAGTTAGATAGATATTGAGAATTATATAGATTAATAGTCATCTAAGTTTGTCATTTGTAATTAGACTAATCAGGTTCTTTAGATATATAGAGATTATACTCAGTATAGATAGATAATCTTCAACCTCTTTGGAGAGCTGTAGAATATGGCCTTTAATATAACTCAGAGTTTCGTGATAGTGAGACACAATTGCTCCTGGCAACACCGCTCTATTCCCGAGAGAACGTTGAGCACCAAAGACACTCCACTGGGAGCTTGTCTTCTTGGCAGAACTGGCCTTTGGGTTAAGAAAAGCCCATACCTCAACCACTGACAAAGATACAGAGCGTGCATCAATGGATACAACAGGACTGTCATATCCTGCCAAGACAGGGTAAGATAGTTTTGAAAAGTTCCTTGCCTTTAATAATGGTATGTCAGTTATGTTAGGCCTTAGCCAAAGTTGGTTGACTCAACATTGCAAACGAGACTTTGGGTGATTGCTCAGGTAGTCAGTTGTCTTTGTCAATTGTTACACATTTGGATCGTTTGTTAAGTAATATTTATTGCCTTCTCGGATCTTTGATGGAGTTGAAGATTATATAATTGTAGTTACTCTCTACATTATTTAGACTCCTTGAGATAGAATGTTTAGCAAAACTTTTGATTCTCAATATTGTTTGTTATATTTATTTGTTATTATTGTATATAGTTGTATTTGGTTTAGTTCTGTCTTATTTAGACAAAAGGGGGAGATGTAGGGATAAGTCCCACCCCTTAGGGGGCGTGTTCGCCTCAGGCTAAAGTTCTCCTATAAAATTGGTGAGCGTGCTCCCAGCGCTCTCTTCTGCTTTCCTGGTCTCCGCAGGAACAGTGGTTCTGTAAGTCTATTCCTCCATTAAAGCTGTCTATATTTTGACAATCTGTCTGCATTCGCTTACGCCGTTACAAATGGGGGAACTTACAAATGCCTTTAATCTAGCGATCAAGATACTAGAGACATGGAAAACCATGATGGCTACAGTGGGTGCACCCAACATTGCTCTGCACCCTCTCACCTTGTACCAGGAACAGCAGCATCCATAGCAGGAGTGCCCTTGACTCCATCTCTGCGTGTTTGAAAAGAGAATGCTTCTTAGGGTCCTGGAAGCTGCTATTAAAGGAGCCTGGGCTGCTGTCTAATGACTCAATATGTAAATCAGCTCAAAGTGACACCTGCTCCTGTTTCACCCACTGGGAGTTGGTGTTAGCAGAAAATTTACTAGAGCATGGCAAGTGTGTCTTAAAGGAGCCTTGCATGCTAGTCCATTGAGTACCCTTTAATCTTTCTGAAGTATGATGCAGGGAAGTACATTACGGATGTGCTATGTAAAGAATGTATGTCATTTCAGGAGCAACTTGATCATTCAAAATTGTACACAGCCAATGAAAATATTATCTAAAAGGGAATGGAGAATAAAGACTCAAAGAAAAGTAACATAATTAATTCTTGACTTATTTTCTTAATTTTTAAAAATCTATGTTTCAGTTTGTGTGATGCCTTAGGTGGTAGGTGTATTTTTGCCTGCTCTTCTTTGAAGACAACCTCCTTGCTTTGGCATATGGGTGAAGATAAGAGGCCACCCTTGCATATTGCTGTTGCCTTCTGTCTTATCTGAGACAGGGTCTCTTGTTCACTCCATAAAGCACCTGGCCCAGGCTCCTCTGGATATTCCCCAGTCTCCATCTCTCATCATGCTACAGCATCACTCTGAGTTCAGTCATCTGGTGCAGCTGCATCTGACTTTATGTGCGATTTTGGGATGTGAATCAGGTCCCCACATTTATGTGGTAAGCATGTAAGTCCAGTAATTAAAATAGAAAGACTGAAAGGAAATTCTTTAGGCTGAACATAAATTATACTTTAGGAAATATAGGACTTTGTAAGTAAAGAAAGAACTATGTAAACGATCTCAGATACATGTAAAAGATTCCTTTGTACAGTTCTTTAAAACATCCAAGATTATTAAAAGAGAGGTTTCTTACACCTTGTCATTGTGATAAAAAGCTTATTATCAGAACCATGGATTTTTCCTCAGAAAAATTGAGATAGACAGAGGGATAAACAGTTGGATAGATATAGAAGTGGGTATTTCTTCACTTTCTTAGACCCCTACTACCTTCTCTTGTTTAACTAGTCAAAAGGATGGATTTCATTGCAAGGTTTAAGGACAGTGGAATTACATAATATATTTTAATTAACTAAGAAAATGAAAAAGCCTTTAGAGAATGAGAAGGAAAAAGAAAATAAAAGCACTTAGATAAAGAGGGTAAAAAAGAAGATAGAGGAAGTGAGGGAGAGTGGGTAGTGGAGTGAGGGTAGAGGGAATAGGAGCAGGAGTGAGGGCAGACTGATTGGGCATGAGGGGAATAAAGTAAGGGGGATGGAGGGAGAAGGAGTGAGGAGGGTAGATTGGGAGGGTGTGAGGGGGAGAGATTAAGGGGAAGGGAATGAGGAGGGAGAAAGTCAGTGGGGAGAGAATGAGGGGGAAAAAGGAGGAGGAGAAATAAGTGGGAGTGAGTGATTGAGGAACTGAGGGGGAGGAGTTAGAGGAAGGGATAACAAGGAGGGAATAAGGGGGATAGGCAGGATGGAGGAGAGGGAGAAAGGAAGGGAAGAATGAGGAAAAGAGTGAGAGCCCAAGGGAGTGAGGATGAGGAGAGAAGAAATAAAGACAAAGGAATAAAGGAAAGAAGTGAGGAAAGAGAGAAAAGGAAGGATGGACAACTCCTTACTTCGCTCACACTCACAGTTTTGTCCAGGTCTATGCCCTACAGGGATAGCTCCTTTTGTTTTATTTGCACATTCAATGTAATGTTCCTCAGTCTGAGCCAACCACAGTTCAAAGATGAGAGAAACATGGTAAAACAATTATACGTCTTATGAATTTAACAAGTTATTCTTAACATTTTGTCTGTGTTTTTGAGGTGTGCTCATTTATAGTTGATTTTTTATTGAAAACTAGAGTGTTGACCTCTTATAATATGGAAAGTTAGGTATTCTTTCTCACTTATGCGCATGATAAAAGCAGTAGTTTATTATACAGTGTATAATATCTAAGCAAAGGGCCATATATTTTCAAGCAATGGCCCAGTCACACAGTGCAAATTCTAAAGATGGTTTGATGGTGGTAGGAGACAGTAATGAATATTTCTGATGTCATTCTTCTACTGCTTCCATGAGATTCTCCAACTGTCCTTGGTTCTCTTGACTTACCTCGTATTATAACATGATGAACTGCACTTCCACCAGGCATGGTCATATAGTCTAGCAATTCAAACAGGAAGAAAGCTGAGTAAGAGGATCATGAGTTTGCAGGCTTCCCAGGATACATAGCCTTGGTTACAGTGATGACCAAATCTTCTGCCCTACCCCAAGTACCACATCATCTATTTAATTTTCTTAAATTAATAAAATAACTTAAATTTATATTTCTTTACACTGTTTTTTTTTTGTTCAGTGCTGCATAACTCCCCTCTCATCAGGAAAGGACACTCAGCACCCTTTGACAGAAAAAACTCAATGTGATAGAACAGAAGATGTAAGAGACAGGGATTGTTCCTGTGTGAAATGGAGTACAGGTATGTAAACAGGGATGATAATTACAAATTAGGTAATTTATCCTGCCCTGAGACAAGAGATTTGGTCATAAACACCCCAGAGATGAGCTCTTGAAAATGCACAGAGGCCTGAATGCACTGGGTGTGGGGAAAAGATGGACTGAGCTTTATAAAGGGAGACAAAGGAACGTGTGAAAGCAAACACTTCCACTTTATTGTCTGATGCTAACATGCTGAAATTTGGCCAAGAAGGATGAGGTTTATGTTTAGTGCAAAGAGAGCTCATGAGGCAATGTTCACAAATAGTTCCTGTAAATACTATTTAGTAAATGCCATGTTTGACACACAAGGAAGAAAATTGTGTGGAGGCTACTCATCATTTCTGTCGTAGCTGAACTTTTAGGTCTTTCACTGTGTCATTTCTTGAACTAATAAAATGATATTACATATTGTACCCTCTATCCTGCATGATACACAGCAGATCCAATTGCTACTAAGACCAATGAAGAGGCAATGGAATGGTGGAAAAGTTAGAGGATCTTTTGTTGGCTTTTTTAAAAAAATAATATTCTTATATGTATTTTTAATTTTTTGTTGTTTCTCTTTAAGCTTTCCTTTGGGGGTGATGCTACAAGCATGAAGAGCAGATATGGAGGAACTGAAAAATGAGAGGGCTTGTGGTGCATGATGTGAAATTCCAAAAGAATCAATAAAAATTTTCAAAAAAAGAATTGTAGCTTCTGAACAATACCCAGCTCTACATGCTCCAGACTGAGATTGAGCATTTAGTGAATTAGAATTCTATGCAATCTGTAGTCAGACTCTCCTTTGCGCTGTCAGCTTACAAATAATGACACAGGTTTATAATTAATTAGGAAAGTGTGTCCTTTGCTTAGGCTTTTTCCCAACTAACTCTTATACCTAAATTCAATTGTTTTTATTAATCTACATTCTTCCAAGTGGCTCAGTTACTTCTACTCCATACCAGAAGTCTGAATTCTTTAGTGTCTCACTGGTGTCCCCTGCATGCCTCGACTCATCCCGTGTTCCTCTCTCTGCCAGGAAATCCTGCCTATTCTCTTCTGCTTAGCTGTTAGCCATTCAGCACTTTTTAAACTAATCACAGTGATACATGTTCATACAGTGTAAACTAATATTCCTCTACAGCAATCCTATTACATAGACATAATACTTTGTTTCCTTACCCAATAATTGCTGACCCAGGATCTAACACACCTTGCTCCTGGTTTGAAAAGACAGTAGTTCAGTTCATCTTATTTGGCAGCTATACTGACAGAGGGTGACTTAAAGACAGAGATTTATCTGTCTCCCCACCCCTTAGTCCCTACTCTATACCTACCCTCTCTGGTTCTATGGATTGTAGCTTGGTTATAATTGACTTCACATGTATAAGTGAATATATTCCATATTCCTCTTTCTGAGTATGGCATTCCTCACTCAAGATGATTTTTTCTAGTTCTATCCATTTGCCTTCATATTTCATGATGTTATTTTCTTTAAAGAAATGGCTGAGTATTACTACAATGTATAATGTGCCAAATTTTTTATTCATTCTTCTGCTCAGGGACATATAGTTTGTTTCCAATTTATTAGTATTATAAATAGAGTAGCAATAAACATTTTTGAGCAATTGTCTCTGTGGTAGGATAAAGTATCATTTGGATATATGAACAAGAGTGGCATATCTGGACCTTGAGGTAGATCGATTTTTGTCTTTTCTGAGGAACAATCAAACTATTTTCTATATGACTGAATGAGTTTGCACATCAACAAGGAATGTATGAGAGATCCTTTTACTCCACATCCTTGCAAGCACAAGCTGTTAGTTGTTTTGTTGATCTTAGCTATCAAATATGTCCCCCCAGAGAATCCTGAAGAAGAGGAGGCTGAAAGAATGTAAGAGTCAGAGGTGATGGTGGATACCAAGAAACAACAAGCTCTAAATCCACATGAGAATAACTCATATGAACTCACAGTGACTACAGTAGCATGCACAGGGTCTGCACAGGTTTGCACTAGGTCCTCTCCCTATGTATTATGGCTTCCAATGTATTGTTTATACGGGATTCCGGAATGTGTGAATAAGTACATTTCTGATTCTTGTGCTTTCTCTTGTGCTCTTTTCCTTCTGTTGTTTGGTTTTGTCAAACTTAGATGCGATACTTTTTGTTTTATATTATTATATCTTATTTTGTCATATTTAAATAAATAAATGAATTAAAACCTAGCCTGTGGGGTAAATCTTAGCAACTGAACTGTCACTTATACTCTCTGGGAGAGGAAAAATCAGTTTTCTCTAACAGAGTGACACTGGATATATGAAACATTGCAGGATAATTAGGAATATTTGACCAACATATAATGAATTCCACATTTGTTTTGGGTGTGACTTTTGTTTATTTGTGTGTATATGTTTTTTGTGTTACAGCTTTTGAGAAGGAACCTAAAGTTGATTGAGTAGGGAAAGGAGAAGATCTGGAAGGACTTGGGGGTAGGGAAAGACTATGATAAAATACATTCAAATTTAAATTTTTAGATTGCAAAGCAAGTATCTGAATGGACCTAGCCTACTCATAGGAGAACATAAAGTCTAAACTCAGAAAGTAAAGTCGGAAAGACTCAAGACATGAACATGACTTGATGTGAGGCAACATTTTTGATGCCAACTTTGGAAACAAAGGGACCAGATTTAAAATGAAAATTTCTAATTTCTTCTCAATTTAGACGTTAAATGTGTCTGATTAGAGAAGTCAGCCATGTTTTTCCTAGTCTCCAGGGGCACAGGAGCTGTAGGAAGTCTTACAGCTAATGGTTACCCGCCCATTGGTGCATGGCCTCTTATACTATCTAAGCCAATGTAGAGCATGTGTCTGCTCTCTTTTCTGGCCCTTCTGTTCTGGCTGCAGGATTAAGTTTCTGATCACAATTCAAGCAGAGGATTCTGATTTGTGATTCTACCCCTAAATAAAAAACCATCTATTTCTCAATTCTGAACTAGTATAGGATTTCTTTAAAGCATCCTTCTTCACACAGGCTTGAAGATGAATGAGCTACTCAGTTTAAGGTGATTTACCATGTAGCGATAGGAAACTCATATGGATCTGTCATAACTGGTTTCTAGCCATAAATAATGGACATTGAGCCTATAATTTGTGATCCTAGAGAAGCTAAATAAGAAGGTGAACCCAAACAAAAACATATAGTAATCTGCCTGGATATGAACCTTCATCTAGCGATGGATGGAGATAGAGACAGAGACCCACATTGGAGCACCAGACTGAGCTCCCAATGTCCAAATGAGGAGCAGAAGGAAGGAGAACATGAGCAAGGAAGTCAGGACCACCCACCCACTGTGACAGTGGGGCTGATCTATTGGGAGCTCACCAAGGCCAGCTGGACTGTGACTGAATAAGCATGGGATAAAACCGGACTCTCTGAACATGGCAGACAATGAGGGCTGATGAGAAGTCAAGGACAAAGGCACTGTTTTTATTTTTATTTTTTTATTGAAAGAAAAAAAATAAATTCCTGCCTCCTCCCAGCCTCCCATTTCCCTCCCCCTCCTCCGACCCTTCTTCCCCTCCCCTCACTCTTCTCCCCCTCCCTCTCCAGTCGGAAGAGCAGTCAGGGTTTTCTGCCCTGTGAAAAGTCCAAGGTCCTTGCCCCTCCATCCAGGTCTAGGAAGGTGAACATCCAAACTGGCTAGGCTCCCACCAAGCCAGAACATGAAGTAGGATCAAAACCCAGTGCCATTGTCTTTGACTTGCTTCTTTTTTGTTTAAACAGAAACAGGGGAAGTGATGTGGGAGTGTCATATCAATCTGTTGATTTCATTGGTTAAGCAATAAAGAAACTCCTTGGCCCTGATAGATTAAAACATAGGTGGGAGGAGTAAACAGAACAGGATGCTGGGAGGAAGAGGAAGTGAGCTCAGACTCGACAGCTCTGCTCTCTGGAGCAGAGGCCCTGCTTCTCTCTCCTGGGCACACGTGATAAAGCTCTGACCCAGGATGGACATAGGCTAGAATCCTCCTGGTAAGCGGACCTTGGGGTGCTACAAACAATTATTAGAAATGGGCTAGTCCAGGTGTGAGAGTTAGCTGAGAAGAGGCTAGATAGAAATGGGCCAAGCAGTGTTTAAATGAATACAGTTTGTGTGTTGTTATTTTGGGGCATAAGCGAGCAGGCAGCCGGGGTGCTGGGGATGCAGCCCCATCACACTTATTAATACATGTATGGGCTAACTTTTCTAAGAAAGAGAGGTCCTAACATCTCATTATTTTATCATATTTTAAATCATTCTTTGGCCATCAATATTAAGTTTCTGTATAGGGCAGAGGTAACTTCAGCTAATCTAGCTTTGTTGCTTTGTATGCTATGTGATTGCCTGAATGTATAGTAAGAGGAGGCTTCTGATCCTCCTCTAGCCTACCAAAGAAGGTTGACCTTTTAAACTTTTAAACTTTGATTTTCTAGTACCTGAGTAAGTACAGGGATAGCTATGTTAAGAATATCTCATAGTTATTCTATGAGGTTTCTTTATGTGTGTTACAACCTCCAAGGCATAAGGAAGACCTTCATGTAGATAAGGCTATATCTCTAGAAAAGGGATAGGAGATGTAGTATGTTCAGGACTTTCCTGGGGATGCTTAGAAGTAGTACTCCTCGTAGAAGGCAGACGTAATTCATAAGAAAATTTCTATCAATCCAATATCCCCATATTGTACAAATATCAAAAGTTTCCCAAGTATGCAACAGGCAGAGATAAAAACCAAAAGTGGCCATCATGTGGCTCAGCTTTGCTGGTTCTTTGTTAAGCAGTTATGCTGGCTTTATGGCTTTTACCATCCCATCAGATATGACTGTGTCTATTATGCCAGAGCTTCTGACTTCACCCGTGAAAGATGGATAGATCTTGAAAAAAAATATAACAATTTAATGTTGTAGGTGATAGATGACAAGGACTTGAGGTAGGACAAGGATGAAAAGATTGAGGGGAGAAGTATTTGCTTATATAATTCAGATGAACTAGAAATCAAAGCATCATTATTTGCAGGTAATATGATAGTATACATAAGTGACCCCAAGATTTTTTTAGGGAGCTCTTGCTACAGATAAATACCTTTATAAAAGTGGCTGGATACAAGATTAACTAAGAAAAAAATTGGCATTCCTCCTATATACAAATGACAAAAATACTGAGAAAGAAATCAGGGAAACAATACCCTTTACATTAGCCACAAAGAATATAAAATATCTTGGGGTGCCTCTAACCAAGCAAGTGAAATACTTCCTTGACAAAAAACTTATTTGAAGTCTTTGAAGAAAGAAATCACAGAATATTTGATAAGATGTATGGATCTCCCATGCTCATGGATTTGTAGGGTTAAATAGCATAAATGGCTATCCTACCAAAAAAAGTCAATTACTGAATGCAGTCATCACCAAATATCCCACAGAATTCTTTACAGATATTGAAGAAAAATACTCAATTGCATATAGAAAAACAAAAATGCTGTGGGAGCACATTCTCTTCCTTTAGCCAATAGCCTTTAAGATACCCGTTTAAGATACTCTTATTCTCAGGGTATTGGGTTCATGCTGTACATTGGGCGCCAAATAAAGCTGCAAAACAATCCCACAACAGTTAAGAACTATTGATAATAAGAAAGATTATTTAATTCAGGGGAAAACCTCATAGATCACCATCCTAAAACAACAGTCCTCTCATTGCAAACAGGAAACAGAGAGTTTAGCAGCCAGAATGGGAACCAGAAGCAAGAGAGTGAGCTGCTTTTTAAAGTGAAAGAGACCATGTCCCAGAGGGCTGGTATCTTAAATGCTATTGGCTGAAGGATCAGATTGTGCTCCCACAGCACAAAAACCCCAGGATAGTTAAAAATACTATACAATAAAGAACTTCTTTTATTGTACATCTATCCCTGATATCAAGCTGTACCACAGAACTATAGCAGTAAAAACCACATGATATTGGCATAAAAAAACATATGCTGATCAATGGAATCAAATTGAAGACCCAAACATAAATCCATACACCTATGGACACCTGATTTTGACAAAGAAGGTAGAAGTACGTAATGGAAAAAAGAAAACATCTTCAACATATTGTGCTTCTCTAACTAAATGTCTGCTTGTAGAAGAATTCAAACATGTCCGTATCTATCACACTGTACAAATGAAATCCAAGTGAATCAAAGAGAAAATTACAAGGACACAAAACCAGATACACTGTATCTGATAGAAGAGAAAGTGGGTGATATCCTTGAACAAATTGGTTTAGGAGACAACTTTCTGAACAGAACACCAATCATGAAGTTTAATAAATGGAACCTCATGAAACTTAAAAGCATCTGTAAGGCAAAAAACTCTGTCAATAGGACAAAAATGCAGTCTACAGAGTAGAAAAGGATTTTTCACCAATCCCATATCTTCCAAAGGGCTAACATCCAAAACATTTAAAGAACTCATGAAACCAGACAGAAAAAAAATCTAGTTAAAAGTGGGGTACAGCTATAACCAAAGAATTCTCAACTGATGAACTTCACATAGCTGAGAGACACTTAAAGGAATGTTCAACATCCTTAGCCATCAGGGAAATGCAAATAAATATGACTCTGAGACTCCATCTGTCAGAATGGCAAAGATAACAAAAGTGGCAGCTCCTGTTGGTGTGGATATGGGGCAAAAGGTATACCCCTTCCTTGCTGGTGGAAGTAAAATCTCATACAACCACTAAGGAAATCAATATGGTGACTTCTCAGAAAACAGGGAATCGATTCACCTCAAGCTATACCACCTTTAGGCATATGCCCAAAGGACACTCCATCCCATCACAAAGACACTTGTTCTATGGTGTCTGCAGTGGTTTTATTCATAATAGTCAGAAACTGAAAACAACTTAGGTGTCCTTCAACTGAAGAATGTATAAAAAACGTGTATTATATTGCTGTTAATAATGACATTATAAAATTTTCATTAATAGGGGATCAAGAGTCTGAGCAGGCCATCTCCAATAACAGACAAGGCTTCCAGTGTTGGGGAGGTCATAAACCTTCAACCTACAATTTGTCATGCCTACAAGATGTGCTGGGTAATGGTGGTACAGAACTTGTCAGAGTGACCAAGGAAAGACTGGTCCAACTAGAGGCTTACACCATGAGTGGGAGCCTATGTCTGACACTACCTGAATTGTCAGGAACTAGAGGCTGGATAGCAGAGAGATCTAGGATAAGACCAAACACAACTAGCAAAAAAAAATATAGAAAAGTCAATGAAACAATTCCCAAGGATATTTTGGTATACTCAGCTATGTTCATAGCAGCATTAGTTGTAATAGCCAGAACCGAAACAACCTGGATACCCCTCAACCAAAGAATGGAAATAGAAAACGTGGCACATTTACACATTAGAGTACTATTCCATGGTAAAAAAAACAAAACAAAACAAACAAACAAACAAACAAAAACCCAATGAAATCTTGAAATTTGCATGCAAATGGATGGAATTAGAAAACACTATCCTGAGTGAAGTTACCCAGACACAAAAAGATTAATATAATATGTACGCACTTATAAGTGGACACTAGCCATAAACAAAGGATATTGAGCCTACAGTTCATGAATTTTGAGAAGCTAAGTAATAACGTGAACCCTAAGAAAAACATATATAGATCCATCTGGAAATTGGAAACAGACAAGATCACCTTACAGAATTGGGAGCATGAGGGTGGAGGAGAAAGGAGTGTGGAAGGGGAGGAGGAGGGAAGAAGGAAAGGGGTGAGGAGAACTTGAGGTAATGGGATAGTCGAGAAGAAGGAAGGACAGAGATGAGAGCAAGGAAATAGATACCTTGATTGAGGGAGTCATTATAAAACTAGCAAGAAACCTGGCTCTAGAGAATTTCCCAGGAATCTACAAGGATGACCCCAGCTAAGACCTTAAGCAGTAAAGGAGAGGGGGCCCGATCTTGATTTGCCCTGTAGTCAGACTAATGAATATCTTAAATATCACCAAATATCACCATAGTACCTTCATCCAGCAAGTCAAGGAAACAGAGGCAGAGACCCACATCAGAGCACTAGACTGAGCTCCCACAATCCAGTTAAAGACTGGGAGGAATGAGAATATGAGAAAAGAGGTTAAAACCATGAAGGGTTTATCCACTGAAACAGTTTATCTGAACTAATGGGAGCTCACCAACTCCAGCTGGACTGTGAAGGAACAAGCATAGGACCAAAGCAGTCTCTCTGAGTGTACTTGACAGTTGCATGGCTGGGGCAGACTGAGGGGCCACTGGCAGCTGCACCAGGATTTACCCCTATTGTATGTACTGGCTTTTTGGGAACTTATTTTGATGGATACCTTGATCAGCCTAGACATAATAGGGAGGGTCATGGACCTTCCCAAAAGCAATGTGCCTTACCCCTACTGAGGAGTGGATGGGGTGGGGAAGGGAAGGGAAAAGGATGGGAGGAAGGGTGTTGAGAGCAGTGAGACCCCAGATCCTGAAATTTCTTGTAATCTGCTGATCTGAGTGCCTACAGCTGTTCTGAGCACGAGACCTTCAGGAGTTCCTGATGGCTGGAGAGTGGTTTCTGGTGGGTTTGGCTAAGGCGTGGCTATCTGTNAATAAAAATTTATTTAAGATTTATTTTTCTTTAATTTCCATTGGTGTCTTGCCTTTATGTGTATCTGAGTGAGGATATCAGATCTCCTGGAATTGGAGTTACAGAAGTTGTGTGCTTTCATGGGGAGCTGGGAAATGAACCTCGGTCCTCTGGAAGACCAACCAGTGCTCTTAGCTAGTGAACCATCTCTCCAACCAAGATTTTCTTTTTAATTTAATTTTTATTTTTATTTTTTTTGGTACTGAATTGAAAATTAAAATTTATTGAGATGACTTTTTACAACAAATTTGAACATATTTTTCTTTCCCCAATTCATCTAAGTTAGATCTTCTTCACCTCCTTACCTACCCAACTTTATGTTCTTTCTCTTTCAAACAACAAAAATCACAACAATCAAGAAACAAACAAACAAGAAATCAAGACCCTCCCCCCAACCAAAAGTCAAAACAAAAGATTAAAAAACACGAAAAATGTCAAAATAGACAATGAAACAAACACCTCACAAAGTACTATTCAGTTTGTTTTATATTAGTCAACGACTGCTCGGCAAAGGACCTATCCTGAAGTGTAATTGATATAACTCCAATGAGACTCCATTAGAGAAAACTAATTTCCTTTGAAAGAGGGTATTGCAGAGAACTTCTTAGTTAGGGGTACCATGTCTATTCCCACCCCCCAGTACTGGAGCCATATTTGGCATGGATATCAGCAGTATCCCAGACGATGATCTCAGTGGGAAGTTTACCTTGGTACAGATCTCTAAATCTCTAAATAGCATGTGGAGCATCCAATTCCATATGAATTTTCTATTGCTGCATAACAAATCACCCTTAACTGAGTAGCTCATTCATCCTCAAGTCTGTGCCCCTCAAGATCAGGAATGACATGGCTGAATTCTCTTATCAGACACTTTTAAAGTTTAAATTGATAGGAAAGTGGAATTTTTTTTTAAATGTGGCCACCTTTGTCCCCAAAGATGGTCTCAAAGATGCTGACTCACATCAAGTCCCAGTCATACCATGAGTGACAATGTGTTGAAACTCTGCCATTTTTGTTACTGCTGTTATTTGCCTACATGGCTCCATATCCACATAGTCTGTTTTTCTTCTATAAAATATAAATAGTATCAGATTATATTTGAAGAAAGTCATAATCTGTCACTTCAGTGTTCACATTCATGTTCAGTAATATCAGGAGGGAATCTGAGCAAGGATTTCTGTATGTGACAGGTGAGAACTAAGGACAATCCAAACAGCTGGGTCCTACTGTTGCTTGAGGGCCCACTGCTCACTGTGAAAAGTAGCTTCTCTGACTATGTTTAAGAACAACACAGATCAAGGCCAGGCAATCTCAGCACTCAGGAGGCAGAGGCAGAGTCAGGTTGATTTCTCTGATTTCAAGGCCAGCCTGGTCTACAAGAGTAAGTGTCAGGACAGGCACCAAAGCTACAGAGAAACCTTGTTTCGAAAACAAACAAACAAACAAATAAAAAACCCAAAACCCCAAACAAACAAACAAACAAACAAACAAAAAAACAGAATAAAAAGAACAACACAGATCTAAGGGTTCAAATATAAATATGTAGAAGGCAGTTTGACAACATGACAATTTAGTAAAACATCTATGACTATCCTAGCCTTGGGTTTCTGGCCAGGTTTTCAGTACTAGGAATTAAATCCCTCCTGTGGAGTATGTTAAAATCTCCAAACAAAAAATGGCCAACTTTTCTAATAGCAGTCATGCCACTATTGCACCATGAGTACATCTTGACTGGCAAGTTAATTAGTGCATAGATATCACTTCACTTTGGTTTAATCATGGTATTGAGAGTCGGACTAATCAATGGTTTTTTTCAGAGACCCAGCTGAAAGAACAAAGGGAATGATAGTTCTGTGTTCTTGCTCAGGGAAGGCTTGGAAGATCCATTCAGGGACTGGGGCCTGGGCCTAGGTTACAGAAAAGTTAGGATTTAGTTTCTGGGAGCTGGGATTTCCCCCTGAAGGGATATACTATTTCTTGCTAATAAAAATAATAACTGTTATATGTAGTGGCATTTCATTTGTATTTTAATAAGTAAAACTTGCATGAGGATCAGAAATGTTAAAGAACCTCATTGGCCAGCCTTAAGACCATATAGCATTGACTCACACTTCTAATCCCAGTAGCCATAGTGACACACACTTTTAATCCCAGTAGTGTGTCTGTTTACTTTTTTGATCCTCAGGCAAGCTTTACTTATAAAATGTAAATGAAATGCTACTATAATTATAAGGATATAAGATAAAATTAGTTACTATGAAGTCTCATGGTATTAAGTAATAAATACTCAAATAAGTCAAAGTATGTACATATATTATATATCTATCATCTATCTATCATCTATCTATCTATCTATCTATCTATCCATCTATCTATCATCTATCTATCCATCTATCTATCTATCTGATATAATAAGCTATATTACAGATAACAGTTAAAGGTAATGCATATATATTGAAGTTATTAAGTCTACGTTTAGCAATTACAAAAGCTTGTTGATAGTTTTTGATAGTTTTTGTCAAACAAAGTTTCATTTAAAAATGTCTAGTCTTCAAAGTATTATGTGATAGTTAAAATATCATTTTGATGTAACAGATCATCTGGGTATTACTCATGTGCTGTTCCTGCTCTCTTTAACTATACTAATATATCATCTACCATTCATATTTGTTTGTCATTGATAGGTCAATAAGGATGTGTTTCTCTCATCTGACTGATCTGTTAGGCCTATGGCTTTGAGTTTGGGAGTGATCTGGTGGACAGTGTTTCAAATATCAACAATTCATTGATCACTTGAATTTTCTAGTCTCTAATCACCTACAAATTACCCCATCAGATAGATATTTCCCAATATGCAATGAGAATCTAGAGTCCATTATCCAAAGAGATTTTTCCTTTAGTGGCATACTCCATAGTTCTAAAGTACTCTGTACCTCTAAATGAATGACCTAAGGTGCTAGTTGACTTGTCTTGGAGATGTCTACCTAGTCTGGATGAGGATGACTTTTAAAAACCACTTATTTTCATGCCCTGCTATAATAATAATATCTCTAGAGGAAAATGTTGAGCTGAGCATTTAGTTTTTAGTCAAAACCTAGACAATGTGATCGTTTATAGGACTTCTAGAGACTGTATCATGGATATCCCTTTAAGTTTAGGGTCACTGCTTGTGTCAGTATTTCATATCTGTTGCTGACTGGAATCTCTCCATTCAAGAGAGTGGGGTCACTTAAAAATTACCTGTACCAATTATTTTCTCTCTAATTGTATATTTTCTCCATTTTGACTAATATTGTTGCATTAGTCACTTCTATAGGCATCTGCAGTTGTTTCCACATGCATCCTTGGTTGACTTTTTCCACATGTTCTGCACCACCATTGTCCCAGCATATTATACCTGAGGGACAGATTGCAGGTTAAAGGTTCTATGGATGGCTTGGTGTCTTAGAATTTTTATTGCTGTGAAAAGACATCATGGCTATGGCAAATCTTACAAAGAAAATATTTAATTGAGGTGACTTGCTTACAGTTTTAGAGGTTCAGTCCATTAACATCATGGGTGGGGGACATGACAGCATGCAGGCAGAAGTAGTGCTGGAGTATCTGAAATTCCTACATCCTACTGACAAGAGGAAGTCAACATAACAGGGAGGGAGTTTGAGCAAAAGAGATCTTAAAGCCTACCCTAACAGTGACACACTTCCTCCAGCAAGGCCACACTTCCTAATAGTGCCATTATCTTTGGGGGTCATTTTCTTTCAAATGACAGCATTTGGTGTTTACATTTTTCTTTAAGTAGCCTGCCAAGTACCTTCCAACATCAAACAGAATAGAACTTAAGGGTGAGGGCTCAATGTAGCCACTATATTGACTTCTTCATGTTCAATGAGTTCTATTGGTGTAATCCCAGAAATGTCTTCTCACTGTCAGTTTACATGAAGAACTCAATTTACTGCAACTCAGTTCTGCCACTGGAAGCTTTGCATGGATACAAAAGATGACCAGTGAGACTCTGTATCCTTTATTGAGCTCTCATTATAATCACCTTCATAGATTCCAGGAAGATTCCAGGAAGTGTTTTCATAGATTCCAGATGTTGCCATAGGCTTCAACACCACCCACATATGTCCCTCATCCAGCCATCTCTCTCACACTTTCTCCCTCTACCCCATCTTTTGACCCACTGTCCAGTTCCTAACTACCTCAGTTTATGTCTAAAATCTAGTCTATTTCCCTTTTCCAGGGAGATCCATGAGTCTCTACCAAACCCCTCCTCTTTGTCAAATGTCTCTGGGTCTTCAGATTGTAGTTTGTTATCATTTATTTATAGTTAGTATTTGCCATATAAGGAAATTTGTAGCATATTTATCTTTCTGGTTCTGTGTTACCTCACTCAGGATGTTTTCTCTAGTTCTATCAAATTACTTTCAAATTTCATGATTTATTTTTAATCAGCTGAGTAATATTCCATTGTGTGAACGCACCACAATTCTTTATCCATTTTTCTGTTGAGGATCATCTAAGTTATTTCCAGGCTCTGGTTATTATTATTAAAGCCACAATAAACATGGTTGAGCAATTATCCTTGTGGTAGGAGGGAGTGTTTTTTGGATATATGCAAAAGCATGGCATAGGTGAGTCTTGATGAAGATGGAGTCCCAACTTTTTAAGGAACCTCCATATTGATTTCCATAGTGGTTGTACAAATTTGGACTTCTACCAGCAATGGAGGAGATGTCCCTTGTTTCACATCCTTGCCAGCATGAGGTGTCACTTGTGTTATGGATATTAGTCATTATGACAGATATAAGTTGGAATGCCAGAGTCATTTTGATTTGCTTTTTCCTGATTGGTAAGGATGTTAAACATCACCATACATGTTTCTTGTCCAATTGAGAGTCTTCTGTTAAGAAATCTCTTTTTAAATTTATACCAGATTTTTTTAACTGGAGTATTTGTTTTACCAATGTCAAGTTTCTTAAGTTCTTCATGTATTTTTTATATTTGTCCTCTATTGGATACAAAGTTGGTAAAAATTTTCCCATTCTGTAGGCTGCTATTTGTCTTAGTGATAGTGTCCTTTGCCTTAAAGAGGCTTTTCAGTTTCATTTGTCGTTAATCTTTGTGCTTGCCCTATTGATGTTCTGTTCAGAATGTTGTATCCTGTGCCAATGCATTCAAGGCTATTCCTCACTTACTCTTCTGTAAGGTTCAGTGTATGTGAATTTAAGTTGAGGTCTTTGACCTATTTGGCCTAGAGTTTTTTTTTTTAAAATAGGTGAATATAAAGCTTTATTATTTTTATTCTCTTCTTTCAAAAATTTTATTTATTATTTTTTATTATTTTACATACTGACATCAGCTTCCCCTCCCTCCTCTCGTCCTCTTTCCTTCCATGCAATTCCTATATACTACCTTTCCACTCCATCCATTTGCCTGCAAACTTCAAGAAGTCCTTGTTTTTTACTGCTGAGTAGTACTCTAATATGTATATATTCCATACTTTCTTCATCCATTCTTCCATTGAGGGCATCTAGGTTGTTTCCAGGTTCTGGCTATTACAAACAATGCTGCTATAAACATAGGAGAGCATATACTTTTGTTGTATGATAAGGCCGCTCTTGGGTATATTCCCATGAGTGGTATTACCGGGTCCAGGGGTAGGTTGATCCCGAATTTTCTGAGAAACCACCACACTGCTTTCCAAAGTGGTTGCACAAGTTTGCATTCCCACCAGCAATGGATGAGTGTACCCCTTTCT
>NW_026068334.1:80648-82727 GCF_014885135.2 Alexandromys fortis
AAAGAGGTATGGAGAGAGTGGACATCCTTGTCTTGTTCCTGATTTTAGTGGGATGGCTTTGAGTTTTTCTCCATTTAATTTAATGTTAGCTGTTGGCTTGCTGTAAATAGCTTTTATTATATTTAGGTATGACCCTTGTAACCCTAGTCTCTCCAAGACCTTTATCATAAAGGGGTGGTGAATTTTGTCAAATGCTTTTTCAGCATCTAATGAAAAGATCATAAGATTTTTTTCTTTCAGTTTATTTATTTGGTGGATTACATTGATAGTTTTGAGTATGTTGAATCAGCCCTGCATCTCTGGGATGAAGCCTACTTGATCATAATGGATAATTTTTCTAATGTGCTCTTGAATTCAGTTTGCCAGTATTTTATTGAGAATTTTTGCATCGATATTCATGAGTGAGATTGGCTTGTAATTCTCTTTCTTGATTGGGTCTTTGTGTTGTTTTGGTATCAGGGTAACTTTAGCTTCATAAAAGGAATTTGGCAATGACTGTTTTGTTTCTATATTCTGAAATACATTAAGGAGTATAGTTATTAGGTCTTCTTGGAAGTTCTGGTAGAATTCTGCATTGAAACCATCTGGTCCTAGGCTTTTTTTGGAAGGGAGATTTTTGATAACAGTTTCTAGTTCTTCACGACTAACAGGTCTATTTAGATCATTCACCTGGTCTTGGTTTAGCTTTGGTATTTGGTACTTATCTATGAAAATGTCCATTTCCTTTTCATTTTCCAGTCTTGTGGCATACAGGCTTTGGTAGTAAGATCTAATGATACTCTGAATTTCCTCTGTGTCTGTGGTTATGTTCCCCTTTTCATTTCTGATCTTATTTATTTGCGTGTTCTTTCTCTGTTGTTTCATTAATTTGGATAGGGGTTTTTCGATCTTGTTGATTTTCTCCAAGAACCAACTTTTTGTTTCATTGATTCTTTAGACTGTTTTCTGTGTTTCTATTTTGTGTATTTCTGCCCTCAGTTTGATTATTTCCAGTCTTCTACTCCTTCTGGGCACATCTGCTTCTTTTTTTTCTAAAGCTTTCAGATGTACTGTTAAGTCCCCAATGTGTGCTTTTTCCGTTTTCTTTAAGTGGGCACTTAGTGCTATGAACTTTCCTCTTAGCACTGCTTTCATAGTGTCCCATAGGTTTGAGTATGTTGTTTCTTCATTTTCATTAAATTCAAGGAAGACTTTAATTTCTTTCTTAATTTATTCCTTGACCCAGGTGTGGTTCAGTAGTTGATTGTTCAGTTTCCATTAGTTTGTCGGCTTTCTGGAGGTAGCATTGTTGTTGCCTTCTAACTTTACTCCGTGGTGATCTGATAAGACACAGGTGGACACTGATATTCTTTTGTATCTGTGGAGGTTTCCTTTGTTTCCGAGTATATGGCCAATTTTTGAGAAGTTTCCATGAGCTGCAGAGAAGAAGGTATATTCGTTCCTATTTGGGTGGAGTGTTCTATAGATGTCTGTTAAGTTCTTTTGCTTCATTACTTCCAAAAATTCTCTTAATTCTCTATTAGGTTTCTGTCTGATTGACCTGTCCATTGGAGAGAGAGGTGTGTTGAAGTCTCCTACTACTAACGTGTGTGGTCTGATGTCTGTCTTGAATTCTAGTAATATTTCTTTTACATAAGTGGGTGCTTTTACATTAGGGGCATAGATATTCAGGATTGAGATGTCATCCTGATGAATTGTTCCTGTTATGAGTATAAAGTGTCCATCTTGATCTCTTCTGATTGATTTTAGTTTGAAGTCAGTTTTGTTGGAAATTAGTATGGCCACACCTGCTTTTTTTTTTTTTAGGACCATTTGCTTGAAAGACCTTTTCCCAACCTTTTACTCTGAGTAAATGCCTGTCTTTGTGGTTGAGATGTGTTTCTTGCAAAAAGCAGAATGTTGGATCCTGTTTTCGTATCCAATCTCTTAGCCTGTGCCTTTTTATAGGTGAATTGTGACCATTAATATTAAGTGATATTAATGACCAGTGGTTGTTTACTCCGGTTATTCTTATCGTTTTTGGTAGTAGAGTTTGTGTGTGTCCCTTCTTTGAGTTGTACTGGTGAAGGTTCGCTAGAT